>NW_024581137.1:36152943-36179361 GCF_017639235.1 Corvus kubaryi
ATAGGCAGCGATATGGGATACACATCATAAGGTCACCCCAAGACACTCATAAAGCCATTATGTTGTTAACATAAGAAAAGAATGGCACTGAAAGTACCAGAGAGCCAAAAAATATCTTGGATTCTGCAGTTATCTTTCACAGCTTAATACTAATTTAACATTTTACAAAACTGATGTTACAATTTCAACTTTGTTTAGTACTATCATTACTGGACTCAAACCTAAATTGCTTTCAGCTGCCCACCACAACTGCATCTTATTAGCCTTTTCAGGAAAGCCAATTTATGCAAATCCAGTATTAGTTAAATAATTAAACTGACCCTCAACATTCATGCATAGACACTGTCTGGCACTAAAAGATGCAAGAGAAATTTAAACCTCCCATCTTCAGTGCTTAGGCTTCCATCTTTTCAACTGCAGGAGCACAATGACTGTTTATACACATCTATCTGAATTCATCTATTAAAAAAAGCATTAAAAAATTAAACTGCTAACTGATGTGCTTTTATAGCTCTGCTTTTCTCTCCCAATCTGGTTTTACACTAAATTTCAAGATTTCACACATATAAAGCACTACTGGCTACTTTCAGCTTTTGATTAAATCAATAGTGACAAAATCTGGCTGATATGCAGTCTGTCAGTCCAGAATTTCTCTTTTATGCAGCCCTTTCTCCACTGTAATGATTACAGTTTTATCACCTGAAGCTACAGAGATGAAGACTTAGATGCATAGTATATGTTTTTCCACAGTGTTTTAGCAACACTGGGATACCCAGAACAGAGTGAATGCAGGGGAGTAGTGAATGAAAATGACTTTTCAATACTGACTGCTGGACACATACACTGCTGGACTACAGCTTCCCTGTGGCTTGACTAGGGCAAGGCAGGCAAAAATTATGTTCCCACACAGCAGTGCTGATGAGACACTCCTAAACAATTTATAAATATAAAACTGAGGATGACAAACAAAAATGAAACTATTTGGATGGAGATGCAACAACAGTCATCCCTGTAGCTAGCAAGGAGAAAAAGGAAATTTTACATAATGATTCTGTGCTGCTGAAAACACACCCCATCAGAAGCAATCAAATAACCAGCATTTTTTGCCATTGTAGTGTCACCTCTTCAGCTTTATTCTGTTTTACACAGCTGAGCTGGCCCGAATGACGCCATCGGTCCTGCGATTGGCTGGGCTGGTGTCAGTTGCTGGCTTAAATGGGCACAGAAGAAAGAATTCAGCATCCTGTGATTGAAATTCAGGATTGCTCGGATGCATGCGCATGTGGCGAAGCAATACAAATAAAGACCACTTTTTGTTTTGCTTCAGTGAATTGTCAAAGAGATTTAGAAAGCCAGGGGATCTCATTATGGTAATACAGGTTAAATACTTTAAAAGCATATGGTGTTACCATCCTGAATGAAGCTGTCCCTGCTGGCTCCAGGCAGCAGACAATAGGCCAGAAACACATCTCGTGTCTCTGGTCCACCAATGGGAACTGGGGATTATAAATCACCACAAGAAAACATCACGCGCTATCTGGTATCAGGTAATGCCTTGTCTTTTCAATTACTATTTGACTCATCCTTTTCCAGAGAGGAACAGGCTTTAGCCATGTATTCCAGAAGCCAAATGAAAACGGACCTCTAGAATTTCTTAGGGTCCATTCTTGTCTCAATAAAACAGGATCTGTAAAGAGGGATGACTGTAGTATATACAGTATACTTGAACAAGATATGTAGAGACATGTACTTCCACAGAGATGCTTCCAGCCCACGGAGAAAAAAATATCAATGAAAACCATCAAGCACAAAATAAAAACGTTTTGCTTTATCACAAAACTTTAAAGATGCTTAGATATGGTCAAAAGGCCCCATCTAATTCACTGCTGACAGATTCTTCTGTGTGCAGTGATGCTCATTACCACTTATTTGCTAATTTTCTCCAGTAGAGAGCAGCCTCGGCATTGACCTTGCTAACTCCAAATGTCAGGTTTTTCCCCATGGGCATTGGAATAAACATGTTGTCTCTTCTTGGAGCCCAAGACAATGACACAGTGTGGTCCACAAAGACCCTATTAGTAATCCAAGTCTGACAGACATTATATAAGTTTTCAGAAATATGTCTCAGGTTACTGCTTTTTCAAGTGGTAAGTTGATTTGTGAGTTGCAGACAGGCAGCTGAAGCACTACAGTATTTTAAAGACAACAGAAATTCTCAGAGATGCACCAGTTTCTGAGGGCTTAAGACAGGTTCTAATCAATGATGATGGAGCCAATTACAAATTTACTGCCTTTAGTCTCTCTCCTTCAGCAATCTGCCAGAGACTGCTGCTTCCAAAGTTAGCAGATGATGTCTCAACCATTCCTCCCCTAATCTTTTTGCCTTCCTAACCCTAAAGAAAAGTGGATTTAATTCAGTGAGTGCACTATCAGGGCAGTAACATCTGGTAAGTGTGTGAGAGAACAGCAGGAGGTGTTAATTTCTTATCACAGAAAGATTTGGCACAGCATCTTTATTGGGTCTCTCAATCTTATTTCCTATTTCACCCCCAAAACAGGGAAATTAGGAACCAAAGGAAGGAAGGAAAGAAGGACCAGACAAAAGACATAAGACTAGAATTTTCTTCAGCACCAGATTCTGGAGGTGGTTGAAGATGGTTCCTTTGTGAGTTTCTCTAATAAATTTCTTTACAATGTATAAATGTATAAAAATATATATAAAAATAAAATCTTTCCTTTACACATGTGTCAGAGGATTTAACAAGCAACTATCTACAGATTTTCTCTTTCACAGCATCCTGAAAGATACTGGAATAACTCAAAATTCCAGCTCTTCCTAACTTCCCTGCCATCTCTGTATACGCATAAAGTCAACTCACAAAGCTGAGTTAAACACATATATACCAACCTTGTCCAGGAGACAAGCTAGAAACATTTGTTTGCTATGCTTGTTTTTTTTTTTTTTTTATAATCAGATTTATTTCCTTGCAATATTTGCCCCTTCTAATTTTCCTTTACCTCACTAGCTGGGATGTTATCTGATTATGCTTGTTGACATCTTCACATCTTGTACTGTTTGCCTCCATCCCTCTAACTCTACTTGCCTTGTTTACCTGTTAACTTCATGGCCCTGGAGAGCTATTGCCATCTTTCCTTCTGCTATTCATGCATCTGTTAGCTTCACTGAGCCTTGTGAATGGAGACTTTGACAGAATATATTGCAATAAATACCCCTTCCCTAATGGTACTCTCCTGCTGACTGCAACTCTTAGTCTTCTGCTGGAGTAACTGACTCATAACACACCCATTTTCCTGACTGAACATCCTACTTGCCAGCCACTACTTTACTGCTTAAAATCACAGCCACCTGCCATTCACCAGACCTTCTTTTCACATTACCAATACTGCAGTCTGTTTTCCCAGCTCCTTTCATTTTCTGCACTAACTCACACCTCTACTTGCTTGGTAGTCTCATCCCTTTAAAGGTTTCCAAGCATTCTAATAATTCCTCACCCAAATCCATTTTCTGTGTCCACAGTTCTCCTGCTTCCCCACGTATTTTAGTTTCATCTCATTAATCGCTAGCTCTCCACATGGTACAAGTGACAGGACCTCTGTTTGGTACTAATATTTTTCCAGGATTATCTGCTGGTCCCCATCTCATGGCACAAGTCAAATACTACAGCAGGGAGCTGATATGTTATTGCACTGTTAGCACCTAACAGAACAAAGTCCCAAGTCAGAGTGGAAAACTGTAATCAATAATGTACACGTCACAACATTTGCTAAGCGGTTTCAGACCTTTCACAATGAAACATGCATTAAATGGAAACATCCATTAAAACTGTGGTTGAGCAGCCACAACAGTACAGTGATGAATGTAAAGGGTGCATTTGGGTTTTCTCTTTCTGTTCACATATAAAATTTTAAAACAGTAATTTGTACCTGCTCAAATAGATATTCAGTAAGAATGATCCAATGGTTTTCAACTATTTTACATGCTCATTTGCAAATACAAGCCTTCCATTGCGTATTTTATAAATGAAAAATTACATTTGTTTGGAAGCAACAGAAATGAGGTTCTGTACATGAGAATTGAGATTCTGTACATAAGCTTCTACACAAAAGGTCTTTAGCACAGGTGGGCACACTCTAAATATACTTTAGATGGATGATATGTTACGTTAGAACAGACAAGGTTGAAGAGATGTCTGCAGGGACACAGCCCCAGGAAAAGGTAGGGATTAGCTTGTCAATAAAGATGTAAACAGACTGCTCTGAGGCAGCCTCATTTCTGACATTAGAGAATCTTAAATGGTTTGTTGGCGAAGAGCTTGTGCAAAAATTGGGGCAGGCTCTCAGCACCAAAATTTGCCTGTCAGGCAAAGACTCCGTAACATTACAGGGTTAAAAAACCCAATCATACATAAGCACACAACAATAAACCCAAATGTAATTCATTAGAAAACGTTATATCTGATATTGAAAGAAGCAGACTTAGCTAAATATAGACATCACATGAATATCAACTACATTTACATGAGATTGTATCTTCAAATAGGTATATGAGCAGCATGTGCATTTCTCTCAGCTCCTAGAACTTCTGTAACAAACTGTTATAATGGACTCAACATGCAAAAGTGATGCCATGATGATTTTTTGCCTTTTCTTTTATACCCTTTTACAACTTCTCTACTCTTAGTGTTTTTAGCCTACATTCTTGGACTTGTTTGTCAAGCTAGGAGACTAAACATTTTAGAAGCTTCGTAGCTAGGGATCAGTGTACCCCAGACCCCAAGGTCCTCTCCAGAACACATTTTGTAAACTAAGATAGAACCATCCAGGAAAAGGTTCCTTGGGGAGGGGGGCTCACTTGAGCCTCTCATTGGGGAATGTTTGATAGATGTGCTAATTAGTAACACTTATAATGTTATACCAGATTTTTTGTGGGTGTGCATTGCAGTGTGCATTGGGGTGCATTCCATCTGGATGTAGTGCACCTAAGGATCCTAAAATAAATACTGAGGTAAAATCCCTTTTTCCCTTTTAACCATGTTTGACTCTTGATTTTAAGACCAGGAAAAGGCATCAAAAGCAACTGTGTCTTTAGAAACAAACAAGCAAAGAAAGGGCAGGCCTTGTTTTTTTGAATGAAAAGAATCTGCACTTTAGGTATTTTGTGAAACACTCTGGTATGAAACCATTTAGAGAAGCATAATAAGCAAAGCAGCTATATAAGGGAATACTGCTAACCTGGAAGAGTCTGCCAAGTGCTAAAACCCACTGAACAAACACTGGGGTGCTGCATATGGGCAGAAGACAATTAATGCCATGATATAACACCACCATTCCCTTGCTGTAATTTGGTAAATAGCCTCTCTATTCACCTGGCCTTCCCAAGCTCTGTTCTACTCTTAGAATATAAGAAGTCATATTACACACTATTTCACTGCTGAATAACTATGGTTAAACAAAACAGTATTAGTTGATCCAGTGATATAGACCATAATCACTACATGACAACACCTCTCTCCCATCAAGAACATCCTTCTGCTATCAAGACTACCAACCTACTAAATAAGAGAACCATAGAATGGTAGGGTTGTGAGGGACCTTAAATCACAGAATCATAGAATCTCTTGTCCTTGCCCCAAAGTTTAACAACACAACTGGCAAGAGGTATTTTCTCTCTGCATATTTTACCAGGGGAGTAAAAAGTATCAGTCCAAATTAAAGGCAAACTATTGTTTAATATACTAGTGCCAACTTCTGCAATATTTTCAACCTGTCAGTGGCACTCATTCCTGCTTAGAACTTACACTCTTCATATGGACTGTAAAACTGTGAAAACAGAGTATCAGCCTGCACATGGACATGTGCAGTCGAGTTTTGTATTTTGTTTCTCTAAAGATAACTAAAGAGCATTTTCAAATATATCCTTTCCAATAACCATGCCTTACCTGCATTATCAGTTGTGAACATAGGTATTCTTCAATGTTTGCTGTTTGATAGACCTTTGCCATAACTATTGTTTTTTCCAAAGGCTCTCATGCTTTCTCCAGTCTCTGGCTGTAGTCTTACATTCGGTACAGTAAAAATAGAAGACACTGTAAGAAAGAGTCTCAGTTCAGAAACTGTGATTTTTTTTTTGCAGTAAAAGCAGTAATTTAAAAATAATTATTTAATATATATGGCAAACACAACACAGTAGATATATGCAGCTTTTACATATACCAACTATTTCTGCAAGTAAGCACTGTACAAATTCTTAATGGAAAGAAGCTGAATGCATCATGATGGAAGTTGTGTGATGCAAATATTCTTAACTGTATGCATCTTCAAAAATATCTGTTTCCAGACTCTGTGTGTTTATTTGTGCTCTACACCACTATACAATTAATAACTTCCACTTTCAAATTTCTGCTGAGAGAACTTAGAAATAAATAAGAAGGTAAAACATGCAGCAAGGTTTTTCAATAATTTGATATCACATATTACATCTTCAGAATCTTGATATCAGATTCAATTCAGTAGAACTGAACTATCTTGTTTGACTTTCTTTTTTGAATTACTAAAGACAACTAGGCTTGTTAAAAATATCCCAACAACTCAAAAGTCTTTTACGTGAAGCAATCCCCTTTTGCATGAGCTAGAAAAACCTTGACAACTTCAATGTCACACCAGGCAACCAATTATTAGGAGTCATGATGATAATAATCACAGGAATCAAACTGCAAATGGTTAAGGACTCACACATTGATAATATGAAAACGCATTTCTACTTAGGATGCCTCAATCTGATGGGGAAAATCAATGACTTTAAATATATCCTGAAAACAAACCTCCATATAACAATATCCTCAAGAGAGCTGCCACTGCATGATTCCATAAGGAAATGTTAAAGAACTAATCAGAGATGTAAGAGTTTTCTTTTTTGCACTAACAGCTGGCATACCTGTAAGTTTTTGGAACTACTTTTTCATCTATATGTCTTTAAAAAAACTGGCTATTGCTTTATGCACAGACCTTCCCACTGTAGTTTGACATCTCAACTTGCATTTCTTATTCTGCTATCCTCAGTAACACACATTGTTACACAATTGTTACACATGTTACATTGTTACACATGGCAGATATTCTATGCAAATAAATGAATATGAGCTCTCAAATATAAAAGTAGAAAAGTGGGAGGACTGATCTTTTTTTTATATATATATAGAAAATAACAAGTAGACATATTTAGTAAAAAGGATTAATCCATAGATTACTGCTCAGTTTTGAGATGAATGAAAGTTATGCTGCATTATAAATTGCATTGTATTCCTAGACAAGGTTTTTTTAGCAGAACAGCACTACTCTTACATTTTTAATTTACTATTTGCACAAACTGAAGGTGGCTACCTTTTAGACAGAGCTTATCTGGAAATTGAACTTCCAACCCAAATGAAATTATGCCTTGACTTGAAACTAAACCAAGTAAAAAAAGCAAAATCGTCCTTCTCACATAAACTAACTTTGCACACATTTTTAAAATAAACACCATTAAAAAATTATACTGTAAAGTATTACATAGAATACAAATACACAGTACTAAAGGTCAAAACCCAAACAGAAAGTCAAACACTTCATTTTTACTTTTTCAGTGTAGGCAGAGTCACCATACTTTTGTGAAATAGTGTGATTCCAAGGAAACAATTTTCTGATGGAAAATCATTTGACTGATCCATTCTATTTGCCTTTCTACCCACATATGAGTCTTTCCCTGGTTTTTAGCGCTAAATCCCCAAATTTGCGATTCACCATTAGGACCAAATTGGACAAAATATGATGAATACTATTCACTTCAGAGACTTGCAAAATCACAGTGGTGTCCGAATTAGAAAGCAGTAACTTTGTTTGTACATAAAGACTCAATATGTTTATAACTATATTTCATTAACTATCAGTAGTGTTTCTTGATGTAAAATACTAGCACAGAGAACTAGAATCACAAAAACTGGTAATTTCACTACACAGTAAACATTTTCCCAACTCTCCAAAGTATATAAGCTCTTTGTTTTGTAAATATGTTTACAAGTATATCCAAGTCATACTAAATAGAAATGATTGTAGTATTTGATACTGGGATTGTCCTTTCTTGCATCTGGATTTATGCTTCATAATGATTATCTACTAGACACAGAAATAGTCTTTCTGTAACTCAAATTTTTACTGGAGGCATTTAGAAGAACCTTGCTTTAAAATATAATGATTTTTCATCTTTATTCTCCCCCCTTCAAAAGGTTTCACTGCTCCTGATGTTTAACGTTATGCAAAGACGTGTTTCTGCCAATGAATATCGCCTTATGGTTATGCTTCTGCAAATAACCTGCTGTGAGCTGATAAAAGGATTAATGCAGCCAAAATTCTTAATCTGTGAAATTACAAATTAAATTCTCATATTAAAAATACCACCCTGAGGTATTTTTTGTGGTTTTAATTCCCCTCTGGTGTTCTGCATACATTGTGCTTGTTAATGACTAGGACGAGACTGTCTCTGTTGGCAGCCTGCTGCAGAGTGATAATGTGTAGGCATTTACTTCACTGATAGAACTGGATTTAACCACTGACTGATAAACTAAGTGGCAAGTGGGTAATAAGTCCATATTAACAGAAAAGTACTACTGCAGAATTCAGAATTCAAAATCCTGGCTAGACTAAATCACACAGTCAGAAGGATTGAGATGTCACCACTGCAGAGTGATTTTTGTTTTCCATTTAGTGGAAATAGGATAAATGAACTGGCATTCTTGATGTTTCATTAGTCCTGAAGAAAAGAATCTCTTTGCATCAGTTTCTGCAAAGGCAGACTTTCAAAAGCAGCATTAATTTACACTGAACCTTTAAATTTTCTCCTTATCAAGTACCACAGTCAGCAAACTGAGTAGTTGGTCACCATGGCAGAGGAGGAAACTGGGGATCTTTTTGCAGAGCAAGAACACAGTCTATGACAGTGATGGACAGAAATTATTGGTGCTATTTTGATTTTAATGTTCATATTCCACAAATGGGAGAGTGCTCTTTAGTGCAGAGCTGGGAGCAGGGTACTTGGACAGCGAAGCCACAGAACCATCTCAAAGTATGACTACTACAGTTGTTAAGGATGGAAAAGATAAACTTTAGGAAGACAAAAGTTTTTGTACCAACACTGCCGTAAACATATTCTATTGTGGATGAATATTCAGAAAGAGAGCTTAGTTTTTAGAAGCAAACTTTTAAATCAGCTGTAGTTACACACACATTGTTCCATCGCTGCATCTCTGAATTTTCTGCCTTGAGGTACCGGGTTTAGATCTTTTGCATGTTTGAAAACAGAAAAGAACATACAGTGCTGTAATGCAAGCATGCATCTTTTCACCATACTGAGTTAAAGCAAAATGCTGACCGTTATTCATTTGTGAAACCTTTTTTTAATAACAGAACCTTCTCTGAATAAAAAATATCATTCATTATACTACCTTTTTCCCGAATAAATATTGTGGTTTTAACACTGAAAAACAACATGCAGACATATGATATAAATGATTTAAAATTACTAAAAAGATAATTGACAGTATACACGATGATAGGAACATTTCTGCCAAGTCAACTGGAATGCATTCTGTTTAATAAAAGAAGAAAAAGGATGTATGTAAATAGTGAAAGCATTCTTAGTTAAGAACATCATCTGTCATCCTCTTCGTACACAGTCTAATTCAGCAAGTTAACTGATTGTTTACTTTGTGTTTCTCAGACTTCTGAATGCTGAGTCCTTTCTTAAAGGTTACTGTTACAACACAGAGATTCTGTGAACCAAACACAGCTGGATTTTTATCCCGTGTGCTGCATCTAGTTAAGAAGTACTGTATAAAGTGAAAAGCACTAAATATGTAAATTGCATTTCTCCTTTTGCTTTATGACAATTCAGAGAGTTCTATTGGCTCCACACATAATCAAATACAAAGATAGCAGGCTGCAGACTGCAGAGCAGAGATAGCAAAAAAAAAAAAAAACAAACCTGAATCTATTTTGTCCTGCGTCAAGCTATGTAATTTGAATCTACACAACTGTGTGTGTGGCTGTGTGTGTCCATGAAGCTGTCTGCATGTGAGGGTTGGCATACACACGTTCATCTGTCTGAACTAGAATCGTTGTTTTTAATCGATTTGGAGGTGGTTATACTCACTGTCAGTTAACTCCCATAGCCGTGGGGGCAGATCACTGAAGTACTCATGGCTCAGAGCTGCCTGTGCTGACAATCTGTTCTTTGGGAAACACTGGAGTAGTTTGGAGGCTAGATCTTCTGCATGGTTCACACAGCTCAGCCTGAAACACAAACAAGAACATTTTTCTGAAAAACAGTATCATTTTTCTGTTTACTAATTCCATCTTCAGTCAGCACAGTTGAAACACCAAGCCTTAATAGCCAGGAGCACTACCAGGAAAGCTATTCCTCTGGTTATGGAGTTGATGAATTATTTCTGTATTGACAGCTCAAAATTTATACAAATTTTACAACTACAGGGCATATAATATGCCATATCCCATATGCCCTGCCTAGCATGCTAAAGCATCATGAGCAACAGCATCTTGAAAGCAACTGTTTTGATCCTTCCATTTACATTTTATTGAGCATACTGACAGACTGAAAAATTGCAGTGCTGGAAACAAATGCTTATTACCATCTAAATGCATGAAATCCAAGCTTAAAATAACAGCAACATTCACACAACTTCGTGAAATATCAAATTTTAAAATCTGGTGATGCTTAACATGCAACACATGCATCAGGTTTCACAAAGACTTTCAGTAAGTACTGACTTCTTACTTGTTCATATATTCACATGGCAGGGAGTTGGCTCTTCATTAAGTGTTAATGCAACGCAAACATTAAATCTAAGTGAGTTATCATTTCTAAGCTTCCTACAGAAATCTGAGAAAACTTACTGTTTCACCGGGAGCAAAATCCTTGGGAATATTGTAAGAAAATATAATCTAAAAGTAATAGACTTGAAGGGGAGAGAATAAAATGGTAATCAGCAAGATGTGGCCTGGGTCTAGTAACCTATAGCTGCCTCCTAAATTTCCAAATCCACCAAACTTTTTGTATGAAGTCAAAAAAATATGTGATGAATCTTGTTAACATCATGTTGCTATTATTATTAGGAAACTTCATAAATTCAACCATGCCTTTGCTCAGTAAAGATCTCTCATTGGGTAAATGCTGAAGTCTATAAAAGGTTTTTACCAGGGACTGGTTTCCTAAAGCCACTAGATAGTAGATTGCAGTCCAAAATAACATAGCATTTGAAAAAGATTATGTTATCCTCTAAAATCAATAATTCTACAGCTCATTTCATGCAAATATTCATTTTTGTCAGCTCAAGCTGACTTTCCAGAAAAAAAATTCAATAAGATGGATTAAACAGCATTACTCTTTTATTGGGCTGACATGGCATGATTTATATGAATCCGTATAGGCGCAGGTGAAAACTGTCTCTTCAACAGGGAACAGACAACACTGAAAACACTAAATTAAAAAAATAGTTACTACACTGAGAACTTTAAGTTACAAATGTCAGACACAACTTTTTGTCCATGTCCATACTAGAGTCAGTGTCAAAAATAAAAAAATTGAAAGTCAAAAGCATCTCTACTCAATTATGTACTGGCATATGGATTATATGCTGATATTTGCAACCATTCAAAAAATATGCCACTGTCTGTCTTTTTAATTTCTAGCAACTGTATGCTAGATAGAAATTTGAATACTGTGCCTATCTGATCTCTTCTTGAGAACTGGCAGGATATGTGTCCAGAAATTACCCAGGGATGAATTGCTTAGGAGTGCTGACCACTTTAAGACATTTATATCTCATCAATAATAATCTTCTTGAATTCCCAGGATTAGATATCAGAATTGCTATTTCAGGTTAAACAGATGCTGAACTCCAGTGTTTCTGATGGGCACTTTTTTTCTGTTTTCATTTCCAGTTTGTGACAAAAGAAAAACATCTTGAATGAGTCATTGCTTATAAATTACATCATAAATTAGAATAATTACAGACAATTTAAACTACCAGATTGTTGCAAATGTTCATTAAACTTTTGTGAAAATTACAGATAATTTCATTACAGAACACAGCAAAATACCAAGACAAAAGGTTATTATTAATGAAGAAAAGGAAAAGGAGGGGCAAATATTCAAGGAGAATTGGTATTAATTCTTCTACACATCCAAAATTTCCATGGAATTTGGTGATGGTGATTATATTGAGTCTGTGAGGCCTGTCTTGAGTCCTAATGCCCCCTGCACCAATTAATCATTCAGAGGTTCTGTCAAACCATTTTACCAACGTAATTTTTTGCCACAGAGGGAGCTGCGAGCTTTTTAGGAACTGTAGTAAACCTGCTCTGTCTTGAATGAGAACTACTGTTAATTCAGAAAAATGCAGTCACTTAAGTAGTGAAATATTACCCTCCAATATAAGAATTACACCATTCCTTTGCTGATCCACACATATAGTGGAGATGATAATTAAGTAAGGCAAAGCGAAGCAAAAGAAAATAACACTCAAACATGAACAAATTCTGACATGCAGGTGAAATTATGGATGACATCTGTAGCTCCTTGAAGAGAGTGATGTTGACATTTTGACTGTATTAATGGTTACCAGTGTACCTGGCATACTGCTAACATTTTTTTGCAAGAAATTCTGAATAACTAATATAAATTGAAAGTGTTTTGAACAGGAACAGTTTAGAAAGACAAAGACGCCTTCCCAGTTTAGACACAAAAATAACGTGTTTGCTGAAATCAGTGGAGACACCAAAGATAAACATCAAATAATCAGCAGATTATACATTAACATAATATAAATCCAACAAAAATATCTAGGGCTGCAAAATGATCACATCAACTAATTAAATAATTATAAATAAAAGAGTCATAATTAGAACTGGTTTTATAATTAATAGAAAGAAGACAATTCATTGCACAGTCTGAAAAATAGTCTAATCTGCTGTAACTATTAGATATATCTGCCCTGATCACATTCCAAGTAGCGCTAGGGGTGTGGGGTTGGTGTTAGTTGTTTTTCAGTGCTTTGAAGATCCCAGTTGCTACATTATTAGTATTATGTTTCCAAGCATTTATAGATTTTAACCTCAGAAGGGACCATAATGATCAAATATCACCTCTTGTGTAATACAGGCCAAAGAAGATCCTCCAAGTAACTCTTGGATCAAACCACCACTTTCACCTAGCTCAGCTGTATCTATAAAGTTCTACATTAAAATTCCAATTTTGTTTACAGACCTTTATGCAGCAATGAAAAAATTCTTCTCCAAAACTCGTGTCTTCTGCAAAGGTCACTTCTGGAAATCACTGGGCACCGCAAAAAGCATATGCATGTGGGCTCCTAAGGTTGTCAGTATTAAAAACTGATGCCTCAGTGGAATGCATGACTAATTTTGCTGCTTTGTTTAAAGACAAGCTATTCTTTACTTATGAAAAATGTACTGTATGATCATGTATTAAAATTACATCTGCTACACCAGAATTGTTTGGAAAACCCCATTTAGCACATAACCTCTGTGGTCAGAACGTCAGAAAGATTGCTTTGTTTCTATTTTCTTTTTTTTTTTTTTTTTGCCAATAGTCTCTTTAAAATATCCTCCTTAAAACATTAACAATTTGTCTGATTTAAGTTTGAAACCTGATTCCTCAATAGAGACAAAGGCTAAATTTTCTGATGGGTTCAGTAGTTAAATACCTAACACAGACGTTAACAAAAAGAACTGAAGAAAAAACAATATTTCATTTTTAAATACACCTCTTTCAGTACGAGACAGGATGGAATTTCATACAATATGGCTTTGTGTCTAAAACATAATAGCATGTTTTGTCTCACAGCAGTTGGGCCATATAGGAACTTGGCATGCATGATATGGCAAGTCTCAATATTCACGCTTCAGTTACTGTCACACTAATCACTGAGGAATAGTTACTAGCCATGACAGCATACATACTTTCAGAAAATGTGGTGTACAGCAGAATACAGAGAAACCTTTGGCAATGAGCATTAAATAATACATAGATATTGTTTTGAGAAATACTGGGAATATTTTTACACACCTACTCTGATGACATTTGTGAAACACATTGATTTTCAATTTAATCCCAAATGCTATATACAGCATCAGCTCAAGAAAAACAAACACCATATGAACCTGTCTCACTTGAAACTTATATGAATCTGACTAGACTTGAGCAGTTGTAAATCTCATTGGATTACAAGAATTTGATTTAATTTCAGAAAACAGGCTTAAATGTCTTTCTACTGCAGAGTAAGGTCAGTATTTGGTCAAGCAGAACATGACTAAGATCACTGAAGTTTGGTTTAAGCTCTGGAGAAAAAAAAAGTTTGGGGCATGTGCAGTGAACTTCTGAACTTGGAGTGATTTGCTTTTAAATGCAATGAAGAAGGCAGTTCAAATTCACATTAATAATTAAGACAAATGGGCATTAAAACAAATTGAGATAATATGCTGCCTATATGCTCCTAGCAGCACCAGGTAAATACTTCCCAAAGCAAAAATCATTTACTGTGCACATTTTCCATGTGAAGATACGATTCTTGCAGTGTATCATTAATTCATTTCTCGACTGGCATTTATGGCATGGCCTAGAGGAGTGAGGCACCTAATTCCCTTTGGAAATCTCAGCTGGTTCTTTATTCTAAGCAAACTCCTGCAACCTGAAGTGCTGAAAGACAAAACCACAGTTAACCTGAACAATCACAACATTTAGCAGAGTTTAAAGTTTAATGGTATGAAGAGAACTGACAAATTGGTGTAAAACAGGCGGGCCATATGGCAACCCTCATAGCTCATTTCACAGAGGATGCTCTGGTCCCCTCAACAACAGGGCTCCTGTACAGTCCCTGCGGTACCTCACCTCCCAGTGCACTGCCACAATGGCAGTATTCCCCATTTTCACCCACGTCTGCTTGAGGACAGCAATCTTTCCCACTCATCCCAGGCTTTAGCCTCTCTTAAGTTCTGTACAAAACTGTACAACACCATGTCTGGTAGTTAATGCTTCCTTTGAAAATTCATTGTCTTCTAACCAGCTGATACAGAAACGTCCTCATGTGCCTTGATAGTTTATACCTCTGAATATACACGTGATCCTAGTAGCAGCAGCTATGTGAAACACGAATCAGAGCAGGGCCTACCTGAGCAGCATTTCCCTTTTATGCACTCCAACAGCTGTTCTGTTGTTGCCGCCATGCCGAGAACACCTACCGTCTTCAAAGCCCTGACGTGCCAGCTCCGGCGTGCAGGAGCCGCTTCCCTAACGTGCCTGGTGTGCCTCCACGGAGCTTTTGTAGAGCTTATTTAGCCATCAAGAAACCACCACAACAAGTGAATGCAAGTTTTGATGTGAGGCTTTTAGCTTTTGATACAGATGAAGGCATAAAGTGGTACCTCAAGACGAGAATCTAACAGAGCAAAGATGTTACCATTTTTTCAGTGTTTTACACAAAGGGTACTGAGGACTAAAACTGATGAACAAAGCGAGACAAAACCATTTGAAGGCTTACTGAAGCAGAGTTTTGCTTGTTGCTGATCAATCACAGAATACAGTATTTGCTCTACAGTACAATATAGAGGTACTTCAAGCCAAACTATACAATAAATGATACAATCAAGCAGAGCCCCTGTGACATCTCACTGTTTGGATTGCACTCCACACCTGCATGGGGTTGCCAACAGCGGTCCTGGGTTGTGCAGATTCCTTAAAAAAGGCATGTCTCCAAACACCTGATGCCTCTCTTGCTCTTCCCAAATTGAGATGCTGGCAACAGTTTAGATTCAGAAACACTGAGCTCTCTACATATGCAGGGTGGGAAAATCCAGTCTCCAGGCTCCCTAGGCCATCACTTTAATTGTACTCTTCTAGCTCAGCACCTGAATAAAAGCACAACATCATGCTCTTGGAACGTTAGCACAACATCATGCTCTTGGATGAGCTAGGCTGGGACAAAGCCTGCACTAATGTGGCTATACTGCTCCCAGTGTCTGCACTTGCTCTGTGCTCCTGTTCAACACTGCACTCCACAGTCTTCAGACCATCATGATTTCCATGGTGGTGTATGAAACCATCTCTTTGGAAATTTAAAAATTAGTTTGATCTTTAGTTTGATTAGTTTGACCTTTAACTATATTACCATATTACAGCATGAGCAGTCTTATTCACTGAAGTACTGAAAACGTGGTCAAAATATTTATTATTACAATAAAAGCCATGACAACCAATGATAAGTATTCACTGATATGGAACAGAGATAAAAATAACAGTGTCAGTGTTTGATTCCTTGGCATTGCTGTTAGTGTCGATGTAGCAGAGGTCAGTGCCCCATTTGGAAAGCTGTGAAGGTAAGTTCATTTAGTGCATTCCAGGAAGGTAATAAGAACCCTGGCCTGTCTGAACTAATTCTCACTTGACAGTTGCACAGATGCCGTGAGTTGGAAAACAGCCAAGGTGAATAGCACTTCATGAAAAAAGGTGAACGTAACAAATGACAGTTCTAACAATATACACAACTAGGTTTTCTATTTTAATTAATATAGATTTAGCCCTAGGTATATAATGGCATATACAGATTTTTAAAAGAAACTACTGACCCAGTAGGTAAACCAAAATTACAGTTGCAGCTCCTGAACTTCTCAGAACAGAGAATTAAGATGCTTAAACTGCTCGTGAGTCACATTAGGCTTCAGAGACTCATTTTGGTCACACCTAAGCTAGACAATGAAGTGATCCAACCTCACAAGGTGATTCACTTTTGACAACAGCCATTATGCTCAATTACAACTTGATCATTTGTATGTGTCATCACTGAATGCAACTCAAGATAAGCTTAGATATGAGTCTATTTCTCCCTGACTCTTTTGCACTAGATTTGATATGTTTTAGTGTCTGTTTCAGATGTGTTACTGTATTTCTTCAACACAACCATGTTTGTGATATCCAGCTTAGAAGGTCTGCTTCACAAAGCAGAACATTAACACTATTACAGAACACACCACTTTTAAAAACTGAATTTGGTTGATGTGATGTTTAAAGGCTAAGCTTAAAGAGTCAATATACAGCAGATCTAAAAGTATCCTGAGTTTTCTTCTTCTGTATCCTGACAGGCACCCAGGGTAGCTCCTGCTCTGATGCCTCAGAATAAACATGCTGAGTTACAAAACCTTCCAAAGAAAGCAGGCACCAACTATTGACAGCTCTGGTCAGGAAGGTTGCTTATACTGTTCATTGACAATATTGCAGACATTTTTCCTACTCGTTCCTTCCACTTCTGACACAGAGTAAGGTTTACATTTGATGTTTGGCATCTTTTTGCCAGGATAACGTATGCTGGAGCATCAAATGAAGCAAGAAGAATGGAGTCTACATGGTAGACACTAAAGTGAAGAAAAGCTTATTTAAACAGCAACATAAAATATACGTCCAGTGATAACATACCCTAAGGTATTGAGAATGTGGTTTTCTATGATATGATCACATAACTTCCTTAATTCCTAGGAATTCTGAGATTGTGATAGTCCATGCAACATGACTGCTGGGTACAGTGTTTGTTACTGTTTAAAATCAGAATTAACTCATTAAACTAAAAGAAGACTACCTTAAGTAATTCACATTATTTCACTCAGTTTTCAGCAGTTTCTCTTAGATACAGGTATTTCCCAGAAAAAGTATTTCCTAAGAAATTTTAATTAGAATGTGCATTACCATTTTGTCCCAGAAAGAATTTAGCAATTACTTCTTTTTGATTTTACATGCCACCACCAATCAACTATTTTAATTCTTTAAGGATCCCAATTAGGCCAGTATTAAAGATACTAATTATGGAAGACATAGGGCATTACTTACACCACAACAGACCACTACTGAATATGCCAGATTTAAGTTTACTGGAATACCTTTGTTAGCTGTAAGTGCAATTAATGAAGAAAAACAACACAGTGGTGACATCTAGTCAGAAGCTTTTGATTATTTTGAAATTCTTTAAAGGGCGTGAATCTTCTGATCAAGGTGAATGTTTTTTAAAGGCTGTCTTTGTGCACCTCAGCAAGTGGAACAGAATAACCTTGGAAAATAAACAGAGCCAAAAATAATTACTAACACCCCAATCATTTTATGAGCCATTATTTCACCAGAAAATGGAGAAAATATAACTTTAATCCTGAACAAAACTCTTCAAGGTTTATGTTCTCTATAAACCTTTCACTGAGAACTGAAAATATAAGTTAGTAATGCAATAAATGCCCTAACAAATATATCAGATTTTTCACTTAATGCTTTTTACAGGCTTAAACCAAACTGAGTGAAAGAAAATCACCTTTTACAGTCTGACTCTTAAAGGAAGAATGCCTTTCTGTTATGCTTTTTAAAATAAGGCATGGTGAATTTATATCAACTTCAGTGAATCTTGGGGCATGATAAAAGGAAGAAAATATAGCAGTGGAGTAAACATTCCATAGTATTCTTTCTTCACATATTTATTTCCTCACTGGCTGAACATAAGCCAAAAAAAAAAAAAAAAAAAAAAAAAAGGAAGGAATAACCCCCCACCCCCACCATAGAAATAGCTGAAATAAACCTTTGGCACACAATGCAGTCTGTGCTTTTCCTCATCCCACCCTCGACAACCTGAATTGCTTCTCTCCAAATAAATCCATGCAAAAGATATTCTGAAGAAAAAGAAAAAAAACAAACTCTGAATTTCAAATTTGTTAAGTGGGTGCACCCATTAGGGACGTAAACAAAGTCTTCCTTATTTTCCCTTATCCAGCTGTCTTTCTGGACCTATTGCCTTTAGAAAACAAACAAAACAAAGACAGAACTAAGTGCTAGTAAATAAACATTAATATTGCTCTATGAATCCCTGCCCTCTTGTCTGGTATTTTATCATCTTGGGTTTGAGAAGTTTTAATTTCATTCTAATGTAAATAAGAACTGGTCTGTTTGCTCAGTACTTCAACAAGAATTTGCTACAAGGTTTGCAGCATGCAGGCAGTGCCCCGAGAAATGTGACCTTGCTTTAGTCAGTGAAGCCAAAGATCATTTATCACTGTTAACCTACAAATCTGTCTTGCTGGGGCCTCAGATCCATCAAGCACTTGGAAGCAGCTACTTGTCCTGTCCTCCCACCGCTACCTAAAACATTGGATGGGTCTGATCTTTTCTATTACTGTATACCTCTCAGCTAATAAAATATATTTTTGTGGATATGGAACTAACAGGAGTACTTTGTATTTATTTATACAGCTCATTAAAGGCAGATAGAGATTTGGAATGCCCCAAGCCTGGAAAGCTCAGGAAGACAGACCCCAGGCATATGCATGTATTTATGCAGATGAGTTGCCTGGCTGAACCCAATGAGACTGAGCAATTATGTAAAAGCAGGCATCCCGGTCCTTTTGCAACTATACTCTTAAGCTAAAACACAACAGGGAAATGATGCAGGACTAGTAAACTCTGAGAGGAGGAGACTGAAATGGTTGTAATGAGAGCATATGGGCAATATATTCAAGCTATGCAGTCAAGAATACTTTATTATGTATTATTATGTCTGTATTTAGACAGACTTACATCACATAGGACTATCTGCAGCTCCCTGACCCTCAAGCATTTGGTTCACGTGATGTCAGGAGAGAGCACAGAATAGGACACCACATTCACACCAGCACTGCCTTGTAGAAAGTACCATTCCTTCTCCAGATCCACTCTCCCAATTCAGAACACCACTTTCTCTTTACATTAATGGAGACAGAAACTTTCTAAAGAGAACATTAGGTCCTCTTTGAGCAGGGAGAACCAGTCAGACTGAGAATCCAGTGACTGACACCAAAGGCAGTAATACTTGTTAAGAGACAAATATGCTTGTGTTAATGTATGAATTGACTTTGAACTTGAACAGGGGAAAAAAACCTAGGTTTCCTAGGCAGGGACCACCATGGAAGGAGAAAACAGTGAACTCTCTAGTATGCAGTTTGGAGAAAATGTAACATTATTTCCCACTGATTTTTTTAAAAGAGTGAAACCTTTCATATCCACACATACCTATATTGAAATGTCAGTTTATAAAGTTGTTTGAATTTAACACAAGCATTTATGCCTTTTTAACTATAAACATCTTGGAGGTGAATCAGCAAGTCACAAACTCCATCTATTTTAACTACCAATTACTGAAATATGTATATCTTCAGTGCCTGTACTTACATATGTGTGAGGATGCAGTGCTACCTGACACTCAGAAATTGGTTTGCAGTAGGGAAGAACTCAACCCTGAACTATTTTTGCAAATCCTATCCTGTCAAAGTATCATGAAAGAGAGACAGCTAAGCAGGGAGTTACTGCTATTTAGGCATAAATCAGCACAGGTGATTTAAGAACTAAAATCAAAATTGATATCTATAGTAGTGACCACTAAAGGTCAGATTTCCCAAAGAGCCAACTCTCACTTAAAATTGACTGCCAGCTGAGCTCAGGCGACTTCTAGCAACCCAAAAAAGCAGGTGGGTCTTCAAAAGATACTGCACACATGGAATTGTGGAATCCATGGAGCTCTGGTCATGTGTGCTGTCATTGAATTCGATGGGCAGGTAAATAAACATCTGGGTCTCATCTTATGGTGTTAAATGAACATCAAGCTTTTGCAAAAGCAGATATTTGAGGCAGACAAGTTCTAGCAGGTTCCAAACGGAGAACAAGAAGCCTGGAGTCAAGGACCACAAACAACTGATAAATTCACTATCTGGGCATAAGCCCATCTGATTCCCAGAAAGGAAAGCGGGAGTCTGCCTGAACTATCAAGGGGACAGGAGAAGTCTTAAATATGAGAAAGGGATCACTGACATAAAAATAGGGAGTAAGAGCTTTGTGAAGAAAGAGAAGAAGAGGCAAAATTTTGGAGGATTTTGAAAATACGGGGCTCAAAAATGAGGGAGTGAAAGAGCCAGTGTTGGGATGAGACTTAAACAATACAAAAAAAAAAAAAATTGAATTTACTGGTTGCTTTTTTTATGATCTGAAGAAGGATGTTGATCAGGAGAGGACATGAGAAGTAGATTATGATAATCAAGATCAGAGTGACAAAGTTGGTTGGGGAAGACAAAAAAGTATCTTGGAAAAGCTGGAAAGAAAAAAAGGTAAAATGTATATATCATTCTGGATGCACAGGATAGGGATATTTCTTATTTTTCCCTTCCTAAGGCTTCAGGCCTAAGTGACAAAGAACACTGGCAGCACAGTGTGAGTAGGAAACTTCACTGGGAATATGCTCAGGTGTGCACAGGGAATGGTAAGAATCTCTCCATTGAAGCCTTATTGCTGAATTGAGCAGGGCTAGGGAAAGAGCCTGACTGCTCAACTATTGAGTGGCCAGATTACCCCCGGATTATCTGGCCCATGTCAACTAGCATGCTCCAAACTCACTCCTGGACACAGTCCAGGGAACAACTCGTGCCAGAGACCATTCCCAAAAGGCAGCAGGTATTATGCTCTTACAAGCAAGGTATGCCATATATTACACTAGAAAACATGATTCCTATGGTCTGCAACATGAGTCTTACTTTATTCCAGAAATTTTGATTTAAAAACCTAATGCTGAACAACCCCAAAACAATAACTGCACCTGCAGCTGCATGGGGACCACATAAAGCCCACAGGAGATGCATGCCCAAGTGTTACTTAGCACAGCTGTAGCCAAGGTCTGCCACATGGCCTCGGGGCCAGCATATAGTCCCTGGCTCTGCTTTAGTTTGCAGTACAGATGTGAGCTGTAGCTGACAGAAAAATGATATTCACAAAACACTATCTGTCAACATTTCAGGAAAATTCATGCCCTCATGGTTGCTGAATAAAGCTTGACTCAAGGGCACTGTAAGGATCAAATATGAAAGAAATAAAAGGAATGTAACAGTATTCTGCAAAAGTCATAATGCTGAAGGAAGGCCAATAATGATCCAGAGCATGATTTTTTTATGTCAGGGTGGTGAAATTAGTTTGAGGCACACTAACAGTATATAGTAATAAACAGAACTTTAAAACTACTATGAAATCTAACCAAAGAAGGCAATGCAAAAGTGATGGTCCATTCTTAACATTTAATGATGTTGGAGTGAAAAGCATAAATTTAACCTACTTTTACAAGATTTCCTTACCACAGACCACGGATATCCAAATATCCATACCACAGACATCCAAACGGGATCAATATTTTAAAACCATTCTGTATTCCCAAACAATAGGAACAAAAAAGCAAACAATACATTTATGAGAACGTGACAAAAGGAAAAATTTTACTTTTTCAATTTAAATTCTTCGCAGTAAGATTCTGAGTTTAGAAACCCAACATGAAAAATTAGATCCTTTTTTCAGTTGTATTTTCAGCCTCCTATTGCAGCAGTGATCATAAAACAAACACAGCTGGCATCTTTATTATTTTATTCACTGAAGGATTTAGCTGGACAAACATCACAAAGATGGTGGCTGTTTTCATTGAATTTATGATCAAATATGCTCCAGCGTAAGATCAACTCTGTTACATCAATTATTATGAGATGTGAATAATTTAACAGAAAGTTGTCTATTTGTAAATCAGATCTTACAGATAGAAATTCAGCTGAGGTAGCAGCCAGTGGATATACACTGTATTACAGAATTTAAAAGGATGCAGGCTTTTTGTGAATCACATTTAGTGATAAACATTGTCATTTACATTTTGCTATCTAGTGAGCTGCCAATTCAGGTAAACAATTTCAAAATTTTATTTTAAACTTTAATAAAATTAATCTTTATCAGAGGAGAACTTTACTGATGCTTTTCAAAATTATGGAATATATTTCCTATAAAGGCTTAATTAAAAACAGTAGACAAACTACGATCATCACCATATTTTGAGGTTTTTTTCCATAGATTTTCGCCAGAGTCTGTTGTTCAGCTGAATGCCAGGAGAGTTATAATAATTTTAACACAGAATGTGTGCCTTAGGATATGGGATTGACTCAATGCCTGAAAGAAAAAGGTCAGTTCCCTTTGGAACCACTTGCCTCTTTGCCCTCCAGCAATGACAGGTGCACCAGCCCTGTGCTGAGGCTCGTTATTCACAGTGTGTTGCTGCAGATACATAATCTAACCTCTCTGTTTTAATGCATCAACAGGGTGAGAGTCTCCCATCTTCCCATTTTGACATGGGTCAAGCAGGCATTGAACATATATACATAATGACCTGCTTGCAACCAGCATCTTTCACAAATTCTCAAACAATAACTTAAAACTTTCTTAGCCAGGTCATTTAAAGAAATCACTAAATTTGTGTACTAAACTGTTTGGCTAGCAAATAAAGTTATGCAAAAAATCAGTTTTCACCAGTCTCCTACAATGATGTGTGCTTCTGCATCACTAATTAAAAAAAAAAAAAAAGAAGAAAACCTTAATCAAAAAGCAAAAATTCTCGTTTCTCTGTACTATATGGCAGGCAAGACATCAGAAATCTGAAGGCAGAGACATGAAGCAACACAACCAAAAATGCAGGAAAGGAAGTGATTAAGATTTTCTTGAATGAATTCTGAGAGACAGTACCAGGAGATGCTCATGAATGGCAATACCTGAATACCTGTGATCCTACCAGGGAAAAGGCAGTGGTCAAAATTACAATAAAACCCCCACATGAGATCCTCATAAAAGTCAGTAAAATAAGTATTTGCCTAAGGCAAAGATAATTTACAATGTCGTATCACTGCAGAAATCTTAACTATTGTCATAAGTCTCTGGCTGGCAATGGAGACAAACAGCATGAGTTTTGAGATTGGCTTAAGCCATCTACAGTGGTGACAAAACCCAGGAACATTATTCATATTTTTATTCTTATTGCCTGTTTGCACCATCTCTCAAAATTATCTACATTTCTGAGACCCTAAGATGAGAATCAAAGGAACTGTTCAGTTGAAGAAAAATGATCTGTAATACAGAACAAGCAGCAGAGGATAATATCAAGCCACATAAGCCAAGAGCAGTTGCTTAGCAGTAAGCTCTTTTGAATGCCAACCCAGTTCTCAAGTTGCCTATCATTTTCACTCTCCTTTTGGAAGAATCTTGCCTTTAATGGCTACGTACAAATACTGAGAGAGCCAGCAGTAAGGTCTACTTCATTTATATTACTGCCCTCACAGTATGTCTTCAATTCCTTAGAAAAATATTTTTTAAACACATCTCAGAGACTCAATTTTGTCAGCAATGTCATTATCTGGAGAAGAATTTCAGCAGATAAGCCAACAGTACAGAACTCAAGCAAGAGGGTAGAATTCAGAATGTGAGGATATAATGATGCCTGGTGCCTCTGATCAGAAAGTATTAGACTTCAAACCAAGAAATGAACACAGACACTACGGCAACATATGAGTAACAGACTACCAAAAACATAATTCTGAGAAATTAATGAAACACTGGCATGTAGAAATGCATAAGGAGAAAGAACAGCTGAAGAGTTGACCAGAAAGTACTCAAAAACGCCAATGAAGAACATCTATTGAAAAAAAAATCATACCTGGAAACACCAAATAAACATGTCTATCTGATATACGTCTCAATATTCTAAGGAATTCTTAGGGAATTAGTGAGGATAGCAAACAAATGTAAGGCATCTTTTAAAAGTCTTTCCAGGAATTCTATACAAGAATAGCTAGTTCTCTTTCCTCATTTCTCTTCATAGGCTTATTACTGTAGATATGTTACTGTAATAATACCTAATTTTGCTCTGCATTCTACAGTATGGTACTAGACTTAAAAATATATAAATATATGCCCATATTTTCTTTCTGGTATTCAAATAAGAGAATCTTGGCAAATATTTGTTGGACATTGACACAGGAAAACACAAAGAAGGGAAATACAGACAACAGAAACGAAAGACAATATGGAAGCAGAATTAGATTTCAGCAGAAATAAGACAGAATGGCAATCAAAAGAAGAGGTGACTAATGAATAAGACACCAGATAATTTTTTTTTCTTAAGTGGACTTAATAATTGGTGGAACAAAACAACAAAAGGTAACATTTGCTGCAATTTCTATTAAAAAATCTTGCTCTGTGGACAAGCTCCAAAGAGCTTGGATGTGATACACTATCTCATAGACTGAAAACTGGCAGACAGACTATAAGCAAAGGGTAATGATGAGTGGCAATATGCTGAGTTGGAAGGGAAGTGTCCAGCTGTGTGCCAGAGGGATTAGCGTTAGTCACAGTTTTATTTAACATCTTTATTAATGACCTGGACTAAGGGATACCCTGCATACCGAATCAACCCTTAGATGACACTAAATGCTGAAATCACCACAAAAGACGAAGACATTAGTACAAAGAAACTAACAGTAGTGGGATATGTGGGCAGAAAATCTAAAAACAAGCTAGGGCATAGAACACTACAAACAATTATTTCCACAGAAAAATAACCCCAAATATGGATAGGCCCAGAGTTAATAATGCCAACAAACTCTAGTCCAATGCCAGATACTGAATTAAATGTTGCCGAAAACAATAAAGAACATCCATGTACGTTGGGGTGGTATTTTCACTGCTGTCATGGATGGGAAAGGTACAGGGCAGTAACAATGTAATTTTAGTAGTGAAGCAGGATAGAGTTATTAGTACACTGAAACAAAAATGACAAAAGCTTTTGTGGTTCAGTTTAGGAAGCTTATTAGTATTTTTAACTGGGACAAGAGGATGCAACACAATACCTAAAGCTTAGCAACACAAAAGAGGGGGAATTTAGAATAAAGCAAAAATAAATTGACCGTCAGGATAAACATTGTATCAATGAGGTTACTTAGGAATCGTCTTCCCCCGAAGTTTTAAAAGGTATAACATTTTAACACTGTGGTTGCTCCAGTTTGAAAGAGAGAGTGGAATATAAATGAGAAAGGATTTTTCAGCTTGGCGAGAGGATAAATGGAGCAATTGCAGAGATCTTTCTCAGCGCTTGGCTTCAATCAGCGTTTCGTAATTCCGTACCACAATCCCCGCAGCGCGCGTGGGCTCAGCCCCGCCGCCTGCAGCTCAGCCCCGCGCGGTGCTACGCGCACAGAAAACAGCGCTAAGTGGGCACAAGAAAAGGCGCTTAAGTGCCAACAAGCAGCTTCCACCACGCTGAAATTAATTGAATAAACCCCACTAAGCAGCGAAATAAACAACAAAAGGCGCTGCTGGGCCGCCCTCGCGCCCGCCCGCGCGGCGCTGGCGGCTCCGAGCGCCCCCTGGCGCGGGCAGCGAGGCACTGCAGCGGCGGGAGCGGCACGGGGGGAACGGGGGCACGGGGGACACGG
>NW_024581137.1:36179761-36410101 GCF_017639235.1 Corvus kubaryi
CACGGGGGGCACGGGGGGCACGGGGGGGAACGGGGGACACGGGGGGAAAGGGGGGCACGGAGGGCACGGGGGGCACGGGGGGGAACGGGGGACACGGGGGACACGGGGGCACGGGGGGAACGGGGGACACGGGGGGAAAGGGGGGCACGGAGGGCACGGAGGGCGGGGGCTGCGCACGCCGCGTTCTGCCGCAGGGGTCGTCTTGACACGTCCCGAGGCCCCTCGGGCAACCGGCTAGTTATGGGAAATAGGGAAAACCCGGAAAATACGAAATGTTTCTTGTTTCCAGTGCAGCAGTATCATTGCAAACCTTCGGGAGGCAGAGGCATATATAGGCCTCTACATTACAAATACTTCTAAAAAGTATTTTCATTTTGTGTTCAGTTTCCACCCCTGCTCCCCCAGCATGATCCGTGGTCGCTCGTGGCCCTAGCACCCCAGCGATGTGCTCACAGTGCACACGGAGCACACAGCCAGCCCACCTCTCCTCGGTACTGCCCGAAATCCTTATTGGTTCTTGGGTTTGTCCATCAGAAAGGTTTCCACAACGACAACACTAAAGCTTTTGTTTCTGTTGTGCTGAAGAGCTTGAGTTTTCCTTCAGTGGTACTACAGACCATGTTACAATGAGCAATGCTGGTGTAGGGACGGGAGGTGAAGAGATAAATGTGACAATTAGAAGAGTGCTTTTTCTTTAATCAAAACCCAACTAAGGCAAAGATTTTCTGAAAAACCCAAACAACAGAATCCCAAACCAAAAATGATTCCCAAGTCTCAGATCTAAGCAATTCCATAGTCTGTGCCATGCTTGAAACAAAATACAGACTCAAGCTACGTGGACTTGTCTCCTTTCACTTTGCTTTCTTCTGGAAGTTTTCACTGAATAACAATCCCAAAATAGGTCAGTCCATCCTGGAATGCAACTTTTAAACACCCTGGCCTCAGAAAGGGAGGTCTCAAGTACAGAGGCCATCTTGTTAAAGGAAGAAATCCTCAGCAGTGGGACTGGCTATGAGAATAAAGTGTTATTTATATAATAAATACAGCCATTCTGGGGAATTACGAAGTAGTAGTCCTATTTATGCAGAGTAGAATTTGTTTTCAACTGCACCTTTTCTTTCCAACCTAATTTCGCACAATACAGCCCATTATGGCAGAAGGATCTGAAAAAGCTTTTTATATCCTACCAAATATACACAAAGATAATTAGTTCTCTTTTGTTATTCTTCTGTAAGGGTTTATTATTGTGGAGAAGCTTTTGCAAATTGAAAGCGGTTGCATTGCATTCTGAAGGCAGAGCTGTTCTTGGTTTTTATTGTGTAGAGATAATTGAACAGAAAAGTTCAGGAAAAAAGGTGAAAATATAATTCATTATGAACTCTATAGGAAGATCAGATTACCACATCTTAGTTCTTTTTAGACCAGTATTTTATAATTGCATTCCACAGTATGTTATGTCATGCTATGTAGGTGAAACTTCGCACTAGAAGCAAACATCAATGCAAGTTTTGTTTCTTAACTTTATAAGCATTACTACAAAATCTATAGATTCTATCTTACCTAGTAAATACTCTCTTTAGGTAGTTTGACAACCAGTGAAGAAATTCAGTGCTGAATTCTCCAAAGAACTTAATTCACTGTAAGTGGAAGTTATATTATTCCCCTCAAACACTTCCCAAAAGTAGCCTCTAATGTTAAACAATTCTATTTTAAGAGTTTTAGGGATCCGACTTATATAATGATCCTGCTGGGTTTCACTTTGTAATTGCTGTTAAATTCCATGCTTTTCATTAATTTGCAGTTAGACCAGGAATTAAAGAGCAGTTGACTTGTATCCAATATTGTTCCATTGTCGTGCTCTGCCTTTAAAATCATCTCATGGAAGCTGATGTTGGTCAGGTGCAATTATTTTGCCCTCAAAATACTACCTGTGACTTTTTGGAAGGTTTGGGGTTGGAGTTTTCTGCATCTCTGCCTTACAGACATGAAGCTGTCTCTGTAGATATTGGAAGAGTATTATTCTTCCTTCTGCTAAGCTTCCCTTACATAAATTGCATTACAATGTACATTTTGAGGTAAAAGCCTCTTTGAAGGCTTCTAAACCCATATTCTCACCCTTACATGCCATGATCTCAAGACATAAATATAAACAAGTTAAAGGATCAGCCTGTGCCTGAGAGATGAAACAGGAGATAGTGAAACTTCATTGTGTTTAGAAAATTAAAGGTGTTCTCTTCCAATCTGGGAGCATGAAGTTCAATGTCACTGTTGTACAGTTTCTGTGTAAAAATTTGTTATTTTTTTTTGTAACGCAATTCCTCCCCTATAAAATGCAGTAATGGGACTTCACCTCAAGAGATGTTTAAGCTTACATGTAAATCCTTACAAGACCATAAACACTGCTCTTTAAGGAATATCTTTCAAGGCTACTAAGATGCTGAGAGGAAGTAGATCTGTACCAAAACCAATGCATATTTAAAAACAAAAGGCTATACATTTTCTCCCCATCTCATGTATCATGTTCATTGCCCTTAAAACAATTATGTATGTGACATATTTTGTGTCACCAAAAATCTTCCACAAATTAAATCAGGAAGTTAAAAAGGTTTTTTAATTTAAGACTGGAGATTGCTGCTTTTTGAAACATGATAAGAAAGAAAGAAAATTTGTAGAATGAATCAGTCTATCCATGTGTTAAGTTTTACAGCTGGATTATAAACCCCTGGGAATATGATGTCTGTAATGGAAATGTTTATACATCCTTAACTACAGCTGTGCAAGCAAACAGCACTCTAATACAGCACACAGATAAAGATTTACACTGGAAAAAGAGAAAGCCCTTTACGTTTCAAATGTAAATGATACATAATTTTGAGGCACTGAATATTTCCTATTATAGTAGAAATACACACATGAAGCACTGAACTCTATGTATTGTCATTGCTTTCGGTCTTTCAATCCATTTATGCTGAAAAATTGCAAATCCTTTGTGCACAGAGCATTGAAAATGTATAAATATTTTTGAAGAGGTTTCATAGAATTTAAAAAGCTCTGGTCTTATTTGAGTCAGCCTGTGATGTGATCAGAACTTGTGTCAATTATGAAATCTCAGAGACTGAGGCTGTTTTAAGCAAACTGGGTTTTGTTCTTTTTTTGTGTGTTTCATGAAAAGAGAAATTTCATGCAATGGTCTCGAAGGAAATACAAGATAGCAACTTTTTCAAATTCAAACCAATTATTGTACTTATTAATACATAACTGCTGTATTTTAATAGTCTAACTGCTGTTAAAATACAGAAAAAAAACTTCAGTCCAGGCCTGCAGGATGGATGGAATAGCATGCCAGTATCTATTCACATTACTTAGGCAAATATATGCCTCCAAGCAAACATATTCAAATCAATATTAGTTTCCTTGTCCTTCTTTCCCAATCCAGATCTAATTGCCTATGTTGTAATATAATTGCTTCTTCCAAGCTTTTGGATTCCATTAGCTATTTTTAAAGAAAAAAATCAATTTGCAATTTTTTTGATTGTAAAAGGACAGAATACAGACAATTATAGTGACTTAATTTTTAAAAGGAAAGCGGTGACTTTCAGGAAATTGAATTGTATTCCAAGCAGTAAGATTGAGGTAGAGTCAAATATTTTAAGAGGCAAGGATCACAACTGGCAAAATAGTCTGAGATGTTTACAAAAGAGATATTTACAGAAAGATATTTATAAGTGGCGCTAATCTTCCTGTTGTTCCCTCTGCAGTAAACAGGAGATGGACTCATCCATGAAAGCCACCAAATTAGGCTCCTAGATTGAACTGGACAAGCCAGGAACTTGTCTAAAAGCTGTTGAAAGTCAGTTAATGCAGGCTGGTGACACAACCTTTGTGGAGGCCTGAACTGGTGCCTGCTTTATTTCTCATTGCAGGAATGGGGAAGTTACTGCTAACCAAGGAGGACCCAGAAGTACTGCAAAGTGAGCTACAGGGTCATGGAAGATGCCTGGCACTATAGAAGTACAGGTTTTGACTCAAAGGACAACTAACACCTAATTTTAACAACAATCCTGCTACATTAAGAGATTCCTCCTTCAGTGAACCACAATTTCAAAAGCTGTTGGCTTGGTTTTTTAATGAAAACACTGGACCAAATGGGTTTGGGGAGGAGCAGATAGAGAAAAAGGTAGTAGAACAGCAAAGTGAATATAAACCTAATCACATTTTTGAAAAGTGACCATGCTATGGATTTTGCTGTTGTAGACACACTTCATTGCTAATAAATTAAGATATTGAAAAAGCATTTGGATTTCTACTCTATCAATAACTTTCTTCCGTTACAACAAGGAAGTTTCTTCACCAAAACATTTTGTATCTTCAATTTCAGTGGTGAACTTGGAGATGTTACAGTCTCCTGCTGGTTTATCTCTTGAACTCCCTGGTAAACTCCCAACAAGACAGCCAGTTAGTAGCAAAAATAAAATTTTGAATTAGTACCAGAAAGAAAACAACAATGCTGGTGCAGCAAAGGCTTAGCCTTGTTGCAAAATTTTTGGTCAAAAGAGAGTGGAGAAAAATTCTAACAGTTTTTCTGGCAAGACAAGTTATTGACATAGCTGCAATCATCCAGCTCAAACTCTGTATGCTTTCTTCAAAATATAAAAGCTATTAATTGCTCAAGACAGTGCAGTCCAAATATCCTGTCTACAAAGATTCTACATGTGTTGAGAAATCTTCTAGCAAACTTTACACAGATGATTACTTAGAATAATGCCAGTAATGTGGTATTCAATCTGAATACTCATCAGGTAACCTTTCTGGACTTTGAGCATAATACTTTTATATCAATGTCCATCTGATGTAAATGTGAACAAATTCAGGAAACATTGAAAGGGAAAAAAAAAAAGGTGTGGTGAATTTACATTGACTTTTTTCATTCATGATAATTAAGATTACAACAGTGTGGTCAGCAGCTCACAGCAATGACCTGGCAACAGGCAATGATTATGTAGAAACAACACTCAACAGTGGATTAGAAACATATTATTTAAAAGTTTCCTAATTTTTATAGATGAACAGAGAAAACAAGATTCAAAACTGATGGCCCAAAGCAATAACACTGCATTCCTCCATGAGCTCAATACACTTGCCAACTAACACCCCCAAGAAGAAAATACAATGCTATGCAGTTTCTTCCTATTTACAAGTAACTGGCAATTCAAGTCTGGCTTATTTGAAAAGAATAGAGCCATTCTAAGTTTGATATGATAAATTCAGCATACCCTTGAAGAGTCAAAAGTGCAATTAAAAAAAAATACTTACTTATTCCATGCTTGTCTAAGATTTTTAGGGCCATACTGTGTAAACCGTTCTGTAAGAAAAAGAGGTATATTCAGTTACTTCACTAAACCCAGGATTTATTTTTTTTAAATATTTCTTTACTGTCAATTTTCAAAATTTCATCATTTCTATGTATCTCCTGCAGCTCAAGTCCTAAGACAAGGAAAGAAAACTAACCTACAAGCAATTGCCATATAAACAGAGGGAAAGACAAAACAAAACACCAAAACCAAAAAAAGCCCCCAAATTGTTAAACCAAATCAAACCAAATCAGCATGACCTAAAGCTCATTTACTGTGGCATCACCAGAAATGGAAAGTTTTACAATTATTTCTAAAGCAGTTTTTGACTGCTAGGGGAAAAAAAGAAGCCTGAAATCTAGTAATTTTTTATTCTTCATGATAAATACAATTCTCTGCAGCCTCACTGTGATATTTTTATGCTTCTCAGGAAGCATAAGAGTAAGTGTGGGTCTCTGTGACATGATGGCCACATAAGAGTCTATTTTCTAAAAACTACAGATAAATAATGAGCAGAAGTAACAAGGGCAATGACAGCTTATTTACTCAAACATTAAGTTCTTCAGTTCAGATAGAACTACTTTCCCTCTCATATCCAAGAATATGCTTGACCTGCAGTAGGACTCTAGTTGAAAAAGGAAGATGCTATGTAAGCTGCTGCAGAAATGAAGGGCCAGTCCTTCATTAGCCTTTTGAACAGGAGCTAAGTGTGTCCCAGGTACCAACAAACGCAGTTCAGCTGGAGAATACAATATTTTCCATGGGGACTTGTTGCACAGAAATCCTGCCATGTAGACTGGTACACACCATGGCCAACTACCCTAAAGTGATTGCATTAGTTGCTGTGAAGAAGTTCTGAACTTACAAAATACTCCATAAAATCTAAAAAAAAAAAAAAAAAAAAATAAAAAAATTGCTTCCTCTCCACTCATGTGCATGACATTTAACAGACCCACTGCACAGTCACAATAGTAATTTTTATATATATGCAAACAGATATGCATGCATCTCACTGTAGAAAACAGCTGTAAATGTAACTTTGTGTGTTCAAAGTTGTGTTCAAATTCCTGTATTTGTACACTTGCTTGTATCATTTCTAAAGCTGTCATGTATACTTCATACACAGTCAGTTCTAAAGATGCCAAAACCAAGGCAGAAGCAAAATCCTAGCATCAATGTGGATGCTTTGATTTTCTTTCTTATACTTTTTTCCCCCCCCTTTAACTAAAAAGACAAATGCAGAAGCTTCAAATCTCATTGACTTCACTACTGGAAGTTACTCATAATCAGTAGACCTGCAAACTGTGTCTGCAGGCCACTTCACATTTACAAGCTTTGTTGCTTTAACCATACTGTTGCAGTTAAAAAAATGAGATCACTCCCTTTTACATATGTGTGCCAAGTGTACTGGAAACTGGAAGCTACATGACTACAACCCTTCAATTTTAGTTTGCAAATGGGAATTAAAAATATGTATGCTAACAGATACCCATTAAAACAGAAAAAAAAAAAATAAAGACTTTCTATACTCTTTAAGTAAATTGTCCAACCATAACACTGTCAATTCATTTATGACAAAGGACTGAAAAACAAAATGCAGCTAGGCAGTGCTGTGTAGCAACATGTCTGAGATACACATGGGAGTTCAGCTAATAAACTTCAAATTTGGACATTAATCTATTTTGGTGCAGAAAAATCTGAGTGGAAAGAGAATTGAACCAACTTGAAGCATTGCTGAAAAGGTAACCGAGATCTAGAGAGAGACAGATTTTGATTTTCACTGTCATTCTGCAATATGTTTTGGTCAGATACTGAGCTGGTTCAAACTGGCACAGCAACACTGACTTCAACAGAGCTACATCCACTTAAAACATTTGAGAAGTATCACATACAAAATATTTTCTTAACCAGACTATCAGATGTTTACTTTAATCAATTTAAGCTATTTTTACTGTGGGAGGAAAGCCCCAGAGTCATCCACTTGGCCAAATTGCCTTAAAGCTTTAATGCCCAAAGATCTGTTCCAGTTCTGCAAAAAACCTGAAAAACTATTGCTATGCCAGATGAATTTTTACTGAAAAAATGATAAACTGGAACCAGTTATGTCAATGCTGCTGTAAGGGACACACATGAGCAGAACAAACTTCTCAAAGGTATCTTCCTTTGCCGTCTATGGTTCCAGTCTAAACATCTTTTTAAGTAAGTACCTTATACATCATATTTATCAGGCAGGGAGAGGGAAAATTGGGGGGAAGGCATGGAGAGGACAAAACCCTGTCTATAGAGAGGCAAATGTTAGTCCATGGTCCTTAATTTCAAACTCTATGGAATATGCTGTGTGACTGCAAACCATGCTTCTCCTAACTATTGGTATCAACTCTTTCCTCTCTACTCCAAGCAGATTAGAGGCTCCTCAATTTACATGCTTTATACAGAAAGAAACCACACATTGATAAAATACAGCTCACATTTTTCTACATAATTTTATGGTCATGGCTCCAACCAGAGTCTTACTAACTTTCATGGACAAGGTAATTAGATGTGACTATTTTGTTAATTAAGCCCAGCCTCATGTACATACCAGCTCATAATATTTTCCTGAATTCGTCCTTTAGAGAATAAGGAAGCAGTGAAACCAGCTGATTTTGATTTCAGAGTTGCCAGAACAGAGAAGCTACAATAATCTTGTCCTTGAGCTCCTCCACCATGGTGCAGTTTCTCAAGTCCTAAACTGTGAAACCACAATATTACATACCTAAAACCACCAAACTTGTAGTCCCAACATAGGCAAAAAGAGAGGTAACTTAACCTCCCAGCTTTTATATGAGCATCTCCTGCTTGTGTCCAATTAATCACAAAACCGGAATTCAGTTTCACAATTACATCCCCAAGTTTGCTTCTGAGTCACTTTTCAGAATGAATGACTGTCACACACCTGTGTCGGCGATTGAACCTCGGACTCAGACTGGCAGGGAATCTGAATTGTTTATTCAAAGGAGTGAGTTGGTTTTATACACTTTCCTAAGGCACAGTATTTCCTTATATGGCGTGACCTATCCCATGTTGCCACATTAGCAACACACTTCCTTCTATGGGGTGATCACTCACTGTTCACTCATCTGTCAGCTCCTGGCAGGCTCCTCTTGGTAGGGGTCTGCTGTGTGACACCTTCTCCCCCCAGGGTCCCGTGGAGACAAGCCTCTGTGTGCTGCCATGTGCTCCTTTGTTCTGCCATGTGCCTTGGCAGGCAGGTTTTACAGCTCACAACCCAATTCTACCTTATAATTCCCCATACACCTGTATGAATGCCTCTGTCCTTTACTGCTCGATGGACATAACAAAACCAAATCTAAAGCTATACGTATCTGACTGTGACCAACTGCACAAAATTACATTTTATTGAATCAAGGGGAGGGCGGGAAAAGCACAAGTTAAGTGATTTGCTAAAAAGCTGTTAAAAACAATGCACACAGCTTGCTCAACACTTACTGTGCCTACCAAAGCAGGATGAGAAGATAGAAGACTATTGATAAAGGGAAAGAATCTTGACCAAAGATTCTGTTTTTGAACCTAAAACTAACCTAAACCAGCCTTGAAGTTTGGACTTGGGCCAGGGACACAAAGAGCATGTGAAGGGAAGCAAGGTGAAAAGTTCAGAAGGAAGAAGACTCTTTACTTCATCTGAGGAAGACCCTTACTTCATCCCAGAGACCCCTGCCCACTACCACCAGATGACACTGCGCAAGCACAACGCGGATGTCAATGACTTTTGGGCTCACTGTAATATGAAGCGAAGCTAGGCAGGGCCAGGCAATGAATATGTATAGGCGTGTTGGGAACCTTAATGAATATGGAACTTGTAACCCGATATACACCAAGCTGAATGCAGCTGTTGGCACGCATGGCTTTGGAGGAATTATCCCCCACGCGTCCCAGTGCTGGAATAAACATACCTACTTCACTACTTATTCCAGTAGTGGAGTCTTTTCCGTATATCATTATGATACTTTCAAGCATATAGCTTTGGTATTTGTTTTTCAGAAGCTCCCACTGATTTGTTCATGAAGAACAGTAATATAAGGCTGTATATGAGATAAAGAAATCTTTGCCTGACATGCTTAGAGGCAGCAGTACTGGCAATCTGAATCTCAGTCCAACCTTGTGGAAGAAACCCTGTGAAGCAAAAGCTTAGTACCTCTCCCTCAGAACTGAAAAGCAACCATGCACATGTGAGGATTTCATGCAGACACTCAAATGATCACCCACCCACATAGCCATCCTCCAGCACATGCAAACCACTCTCACAAACACAAGGTGCACCATCTTGCTGAGGCAGCTGCTCACTCTCATCAGGCTGAGATTAAAGAAACATGAATAACTGTATGTTTACAGAGCAGGATTTGATCTCAGATGTATTTTGAATTTTTATAGTTCAAATTGTAGATATATATACTAGAGTTCAAATATTTTTAGATTATTATTGTTATATGTGTTTATTTTGAATAGAAACTCTGAAAGACCAACACAGTAAGCATATCTGAAATTTAAAGTAAAAAGTGTGATTTTAATTTCCTTTGTGCAAACACTTCAACATTTGCAAATCTTTCAGGAACAAATTCACGAAACAAAATTTGATCATCTGCATTTTTATCCCAAATATGCAGTCATAAGTCTCACTAGCATCTATGTCTTACTGTTACAGAGCTGGCTTTTCCCATGGATGCTGTATTTCACCTAGTGAAAGGTGAATTTTTGCTTATGTGAAACAAAAGAAGGAAGAGATTTTTAGTTTTGTTCAAATCCCACAGCACCTTAGAGTGTTTATCATTTGCTTCTTAGAAGGCCAAGTTAGCCAAATCTTGACTAAGTGGCATGTCCATAATCAAATGCAGTGTAAAGAGATGCCTGTATAGGACTTCATAAATAAGAGCTAGCCTATAGTGTTCATATTTGTTACTGGAAAGGTGTAGCAAGATCTTCCTGTAGCATAATTTTTATTCTCAGAATGTCCCAAGAGTATCCAAAAAGACTAGGCTACCATGTCACTTCCACACCCTCAGAAGCCCAGCCTCAGAACCAAGACTCACTGTTCTGCTGGGCATTACACATAGCCCGCTCAGAGATGGGGAGTGGAGCAGTTACTCAAACGTTCTTCTGGCAGTACAAGGATCTGAGCTGCTCTTTGCTTCAGACCTTACAGCACAGCTTAATCAATGCCTCATTTGCCAAGGAAGTTTTTAGGACTCTGCCCCACAAACAGCAGCATCAACAAGGCTATTGGAATAACAACTGCAAAATGGAACCAGAGGAAGAGAGGAAGGAAATTTCTTGAGCTAGTCGATTTCACAAACTGGATGCATCAAAAAAATTATGTTCTTAAAACAACTGCTGCCAAATCCTAGCCAGTTTGAAGGCCTAGGGAAAAAAGGAAAAAGCCTGGCCAGAAAGCTCATCCATTACACTCAGCAGTATTAAGTGGTCTTAGAAACAACAGTATTTCTTTTTCTTTCTTTCTTTCTTTCTTTCTTTCTTTCTTTCTTTCTTTCTTTCTTTCTTTCTTTCTTTCTTTCTTTCTTTCTTTCTTTCTTTCTTTCTTCTCTTTCTCTCTTTTTCCTTTCCTTTCCTTTCCTTTCCTTTCCTTTCCTTTCCTTTCCTTTCCTTTCCTCTTTCCTTTCCTTTTCCTTTTCCTTTCCTTTCCTTTTTCCTTTCCTTTCTCTTTTCTTTCTTTTTTTTTTTCTCTTTTCTTTCTTTTTTTTTCTTTTTTCCTTTAGACAGCCACTCTACAGCAACACTGCTATATATGCATACACACTTGTGTGCCCACACATATACCTACATGTTCTGCACTGCAAACATCATTATCTGCCTGATAAACATGCTCCATCTGACAGCCCTGCATCAAGGGCAGGTTCAAACAGAAGCGAGTTTCAGCAGAACTCACTAGTGAGCTTATTAGCAGACCACTGCAGGAATACTGGTCTGCTGTGAGAATTGAAAAAATAAGCACTTGCATTTTAAGTGACATAAAACAAGATGAGGGATCTTTCCTCTTTTTTCAGTCAGAAAAACACATGAACTGTTATACCTTTGCCACGTTTGCTTTGAAAGGACCTAAGATAGGCAAGAAAAGCTACAGAAGGAATTAGAGGCAGAATACATTTTGATTTTTAGCTTCTTTTTAACAGTATTGATAATCAGCTTCTAGTCTAAACCAAAGAACTTAAAATGCAGTTTGACTTCAAGGCATTTTTTATGTTGTTAATCAAAACATGATGGCTAATATGCATTCCTTGATTAATGTTCTTCTCTATTTAAAACCAAATGTGATTAGCTTAAATGCAAATATTTAAACATCACCATAATTAATATTTTGAAAAGTCTAATTCATGTTATCTTTGAAAGGGTTTTCTTTACATTTAATTTAAAAGTCTAACGTGACTAACACTGTATTGTGATATAAGACATATACAATTTTTAGAAAAGATTAAATGCTAAAATTATTCAAGTTATGTTAGCTAACTATATAAAGACAAACGTCCATGATGACAAGTAAATTCTCAAGTACTATAATATTTGCAGCACTAATGTGCAATTAGAGTTTTTAAAAGTTCAGTCACAATCAGAGTTTTATCAAATGAGCTAGACTTTGGAGTTTTGTCTGCCAAACATCTTGAGAAAAATTGCAACTCCCCCCCCTCCATCCCGTCCCCTCTTCTCCCTTCCATTTGCTTTGGAAAAGCACAGGTTGTGTAAAGAGGAAGAATAGCTGCTGTTTTCTAGACTCCCTCCTGAGCATGAGTAGAAAATGTAATTTTAGTACCCAGCATTGTCTGAAGCACTGGAGTTCTACATTAAATGGTTCCACCTTTTAGCAGAGCTCACCCTGCCTCCCCTGCACATATAATAAGTTATTTTAACTTTTCAGCTTAATGTAATTTTGTTTAAAGAATGGTGAAAACACTGACAACTCTGCTTCCCTTGGGTTGTGGATGCCACAGATTGAAGAAACACTAAATTATACAGTTTAGTTTTAGAAAAAGAAGGGGAGAAATTAAAAATTTATTCTCCTTTACAAATAGCTCTCCTTTCTTCAAGTACTCAAATTCTCAAAGACTACACCTATACCAGTAATTTAAATGAGCTTGAGACTTTTGTTTGGCCGGGACACCATCACTGTCCTGTAGCACTGCTCCAGCACCTCCCATTTCCTTCCTCCAACACAGGAGATGGGAACTTCTTACAGGGAACAGTCCCTGGCCCACACTAACTTCCTAACCCTAAGTAAGCTTCCTAATGCCCAGGAATTAATTATTTGTAAGTGCTAATTGTCATGAGCTGAAGGCATACCAGAGGCTGCTCTAACAGTTTAGAGGCTCCCACATCGCCGGGGAATATTCCCTGGCACCAGTGTAGATGTAAACAAACAAGATATTGATTTAGCATGTAACAAAATGTTGACAGGCTTTGGAGAAATTCTGTAGGAAAAGCTGCTATGAAAGTTTGAAAAGCCATATGTTCTCATACACAGTATGTTCATGTGTTTGTGCCAAAGGAGTTCAGTCTCCCAGTCCAGCCCTACTCCAAATGAAGACCTAATCTTTTGAAAAAAAATCTGTCAATCAGCTGTTAAGATTCATGTAGGCAGATCATATTTCTAAATCAAATCTATATTTATGGATCACCTGGGAAGCAAAGGAGAATTCCTGAGTTAGAACACCAGCTCTGCAGAGTTTTTGTCCATCATAGACTCATGATTTTTTAAAAATCCACGAAGTACCCATCAGTGCCTGGCAAAATCCATGTTATGCAGTATTTCCTATGAATGCTTTTTCTCACTGTTTCTTTTTGTGTTCTGCTTTCTCCTTAAGGAGAGACTCTTTCTCTTACCTCTTTTCATCCTGGCTTTAGGGATTCTCTTTTAAAAATCAGTGCTCAGCAGATGCTTCCATTGTCTCATATAGGCTCCTTTTCAGGGGTATTACTCTCTATCGTATCTGATCATCTGTGGAACATTGTGTGGTTCAGGCTTCTACACCATCAGCCCAAGATTAAATATTTAACTTTCTTTCACTTAGAGTATTGTAAAGAAAATGATGCACAATGAACATTACAAAGCATTCTCATGTTTTCTCCACTTTACTCACAAGGTTCTTTCTCTCCTTGACCATTACTGTCTCTTCATTGCCACGGTCAGTTCATTTATCTTCTATTGTGACCATATCTTACCTTCTCCCACTTTACTCACTGACAGTACCTCCTGATAAATTTCTATTTAACTTCCCAGGATAGAGGTTACACAGCATCAGTCCCAAACACTAACTGAGAATGTCAGAAAAGTGAAAACTTAAGCGTAGATATATATCCAAAGGCTTATCTTGCTCAATTATTTGGACAGGATTCTTTATCAAGGAGAAATGGCTGGAGGGGGAAAGTTGATAGGACTCCAGACTAAGAAAAGTGGGAGATTTAATAACAATGAAGAGCATAATGCACAAAAATTCAGGAAGACTTGGACACAAGACTGGCAAGGAAGCAGCTTTTTTTTGGAATACTGCTTCACCTCTACTCATACAGATAAGACATAGTTAAGGTTTACTTTAATTTCATTCCTGGAGATACAGGTCCGGTGATATGATTGGTGTTTGAATCTGTTTTAGCTCAGCAAATCTACATACTTCCTAAAGTATTGCAACAAAAGAGTAAATAGTGCAAACATATTCTCCAAGATCTAGGGGGTGATGTTCATCATTTAAAGTGTTTCTGTCCAATAGCCTGTAACGTGGGGCTTCTCTTGTGGATGAAATAGCAAGATTTTATTGAATCAGCAACTAGCACTTTTTCACAATTCCCTCAAACTATGTTTTCCTATTTGAGGGCAGATAATTTACTTTCACAGATCCAGAATGGCTGGGTTTCATTGGTAATACCTGAGTACAGGAAGACCCTCTCAAGATTATAGCATCCATAAGAGCTTCAAAGGGAATCACAGAGGTAACCCAAAGTTACTGAAATACTCCTGAAGTATTTCAGGACTCTCAAATGCATTATTTAGATTATCCTTAAGTAACTCACTAAGCAGGACAAGTGTGTATGTGTGTCTGTGTGCACAGGTGCAAATACAAACTGAGAGAATGGAGGCTGAGGCACAGAGAAAGCTCAAAGACCAGGCCAACTTTTAGCTTTAAATATCTTAAATAGTACTTGGAGCATTTGTAAGACAGAAAGTAATCTCAAAGCAGGCAGATAAAATACAAGTTGTTTTCTGACTTTTTAAATGGGAAACAAAACTATGATGATTTTCTTTTCACTATTATAAGCTGTTAAAATCACCTAGGTTAGGTTAAATGACCTAGAGCCACCCACAACTAGTCTTAGGAACATATTTCTTATTCAGGCTCAGAAATGTTCCTACATATTAAGATGTCAGAGATCATAGTTATTAAAGCACTGGCTGCTTTCCATAATAATCAAGACCCTTGGCCACTGTAGTAGAGACGACACTAATACCATGTTTTTCAGACATGTTTCTCCTAGAAAACTGTGATTATCTCTCTGCAGCACAAGACTGTGCCCTATCAAATCACAGTGTGAAAATTAGTTATTGAAGTCTGTATGCAAACAAGAAATACAATGAAATTCTGTTTCGACTCTCAATAGTCTTCCCAAATCCACAGGTATTTAATGTGCTCAGTATTTTTAAACTATAGTAACCGTTTATCACTGATACTTTCTGTTCAAATGCTTTTGTTTAATGCTTACACAACTCAAGTTTATAGAATCAAAGCCTTGCCTGAGTGAGCGTTGACATCCTCACCACCAGTGCTCTCTGCACTTCTCAATTTATCACACTTCCTGTTAGCAGCTATGAGTTTTCAAATTTACAAACACATGCAAAGCACAGGAGTTACTTAACCCCATATCACTGTTTAAACACAGTAATTTAACATATCCTCACAAATAATGGAATTGGTTCAGGTTTGGCAAGACATTTCAGGATTCTTCCTACATTCTTTTGCTAAGAAAAGGAACAGATTAAGTCATCTTCACAGAATCACAGAATATTCTGTGTTGGAAGGGACCCACAAGGACCATTGAGTCCAACTGTCAAATGTATTATTAAAGCTTCAACTTTCATTTTTGCTCCTAAGACAGTCAGGAAAGCTAGAGTATAACAGCAATTTCAGACCATCAGGGAGGGGAGCATGGCTGGTTGAGCATCTGTGGAAGATGATGCAGCAGTCTTGCCATAGCCAGAAAGCTTTTGTGCACAGAACAGCACGAAGGAAAGCACATTTTTAAGAAGCAACAGAGAACCTGGTATCCTTGATCAAACATCTCCAATGACCCTAATGGCCTGAGCAAATAGTATTCATTCCAGCCCAGCCCATAGGTCAGAGCATTTTGTGCAGAGCATTCCTTAGATGCTGGTACCCCAGAATGATCCCAGAGGGTTGTGTTTTGCTGCTCTAACAACTCCACACTTTACCAGCATAAAATCCAATTACTCAGTTTTGGGGTATGTAAGCCAGTTTTGGTTGTCCAGTTAGATGATGCTTTCTATTGCTGTTATTTCTAAAAACAGCAAATGAGGAACCATAAAACAAACAAAAAATCCTTTTACCAAGGTCATCAAGGATATAGGGTGGTAGAAAGGGAGTGCACAACGCGGTATGTGTACAGACAGGGATTTTATTTTTTGAGTGCTCCCAGACCTCCACAGTGCAAGGGAATTAAGGAGCTCAGCGTTTTGCATTAACAGGCCCTAAAAAGATTAAATGATTGCCAGCAAGAATAGTAATTACTCTGACTTACAAATTTACATACTTCACAGATGTGGAAAGGATCTGAGAGAACAAAGGCCGTGCAGAAATGGTGAAAATACTGAGTGACCATTTTCTGTCTTAGAGTCACCTTTCCTCCTGTCCCCACTCTGCATTTGTATAAATATTATGTATTCATAGCTAGAAAAATCCATAGTCTGGGGTGGAAAAAATAAGAGCAATTCTAACACAATGCCTATATAAAAACGAGATTTAATGAAGTGCCTACAGTGGATTTATTTCCTGATGTTCTTCTGCGGTAATAAACCCACATCCCTTGACACACTTGGAACCGAAAAGTGAAACCGGGAAATTTCTTGGCTGCCATCTACTGTTCAAAATTTTCCTGTATCTCACAGAAGAATAAAAACAAACCAAACCAAAGAACAGTCACTGACACCTTCAGGCTTTCTTCTTTTCTCTACTGTTCTTGCTAAAACCAATGTTTTTGGACTGCTTTTACAGACCAGTATATTTTCTGTAAGGATTTCTATATATGCTCACCTTTCAATCAGTATCAAGAATGAGAAACACAAAAGCTTGTAAACTTATTGACACACTGTTTAAGGGAAGAACACTGTAGTATATTTAGTGTTTCAGTGAAAGACTGTTAAGGATGTTTCTACTAATTCACTAGAGAGCACTGGAGTGTGATTTCACTATGCAGCAGTAAGTCAGCAGTAGGACAGAGACTAAAAAGCAATGTGCAAGAAAGCTGTCTGCATTCCTGTTTCTCAAGGCTCTGTGTCTCTATCAGGGCAAGCCCCACAATATATTTGTTTCTCTCCCTCTCTTATTTTGAGAGCTATCTAGATCTCTTTGTCCTTTATGACTCCTCTGCCTCATCTCCTGCCTACTCATTCACCTGCTTTGCCAGGTTTAAAAAACCTCATTTCTAAGATCCCAACTCAGAAGTTCACAGGACTATATATATTACATATATAAACATGCACACATATATAGCATAATGAAGCTGACCACATCCTTCTAGTCTCTAGCGGACAACCTGCTCCCACTCACAAAAAGGTATCAGATGGTGAAACAGTTTTTCAAGGATGGTTATAGAGTATGACAACTTCAAATACAACACATTAAAAAATTGAACCTTTGCAGAAGATACTAACAGATGATCTACTAATAACTTCAGCTTTCACAATGTCTTTACTCTTTAGTTTCCTTTAGTATTAATCAGAGTTTGGTGTGCACTGCTGGAAAAGTAATCCTGGCTAGAGAATCAGCATACTACCAGTCTGAAAGGTACAATACTCAGCGGCAGAGGAATGCAAGCAGGTCAGGGCTCATACTGTAACAAACAGAAAAAAATGAAAAAGAAAGCAAAGAAATTAAACAGAAGAAAACCCCCCACCCTGAGCACAATAAAAAGTAAGCAGCTGGCAGAAGTGCATTATGGTTCATGCACACCAGGTCATTTTGATCATTTGTGGTCAGGGATGTAATTATCTCTGTCGTGCATTTCCAGAGAGGGAATGTGGAGGAACTTGGTACTTCAACCCACCTGGTTTGAAATGGGGTAAAGAGTGGACTCCAGGCCACGTATCTTCATTTGGTGTTCCAAGCACCTGTACACAAAAAAATTTAAAAAAACATATTGCTTTAATGGAAAAGACTTAACAAGTCATAGCACTGTAGAAAGCACAATCTAAACATCAAATACGCTTCTTAATTGGGGGATAGGGAGAAGGAGAAGGTACAAAAGGTTAAATGATTACAACAATTCCAAGGTACCAGTGGAGTCAGTAAACCAGATGGGAGTGCTGTGCTCCTGTCACGCTGCCTATTTAACCAATGGATGTTAAACCTACTTTCCATTGACAAGTATCAAGCTATCTGAGAGCACTGGTGTTACAGAGGCTAGATCATTTAGCTCAGAAATAACTTCAATCCCTATAAACTTAAATAAGATAAACAGATAACAAATAGATGCCAGGATATGAGATTTACACAGATGGTGAAGAGGATGATCAAGAGTGTGGCATGAACAAGAATGCACAGTAAACAGTTGTTATTCTAAAGTGTACATAAAATTAGTAAATTCTTAGGAGAGATGAATTTTATTGACTTGTGCATTATGTTTTGTTTCTATTCACTTCAACTGTCCTCCTTGTAATGTAGGTCAGACCAACTTACAGCAGCAAAGTATTTACACTTCTCACATGCATCTTATAGTCTCTGCATGCCTGAAAAGTTCACTCTCCAAGTCCTCGGCACAAATAGTAGTTAAATTGAGACAACTGCTGTAAGTAGTTCTCCCAAATCTGCTTTTGCTTCATAACACATAACTGTCAAGACTTGCTTTAAGTAAAGTCAAGAGGAACACTTAAATTAACAGCTCTAGAATTACATTTCTGAATGAACTGTGGAATTTGATATTTCACTAGCAGGATCTTTCTTTTCAAAAATTTACACTCAATTTCTAACATGCATGCAAATGCTAGGGACTCTTGAATATTTGTTATAAGTTCAGGCCCTGGAATAAAAGGTTGATATTCTAAAGTAAAAGTAATTCACATTAGTCTGGTGCTTGTTTTGCATTGTCATCAATGTAAGAAAGCCCCTCCCAGCCCTGCCCCTATCTGCAGATCATCTGAATAAATCTTTTGGAGCTGCATATCTTGAGTCCCTGTGACGTTCTGTGCTCACTTACATCAGCATGAAGCAAGCCCAAAGTTAGTGTGAAAATCTTTAGTCCAAAAAATGTGAAAAACGACATCTACTCCAAACCATTTGGAACTGAAGAGATTTATTTTAATTGTGACTGCTTCAAAATACATGCAAATTAGGAGCATTAAAGGAAGGACACCACTCTAGAATACTTGTTTCGTTTCTTAAGCTATGAAAACATTTGTTCATGGTGATAAATTCAAGGTGAAAAAAAATCTTAGAAGCAAGACTGGCAAGGTAAAACAAAAATATTTTTCTTCAACTCCGCCAGAAATTTATTTAATTAAATTTAGAAATAAGCTTAGAAACTTGAGGCAAAAGTAAGTGACCTCTAAAATAGATAGAGTTTTTTTACTATGAGGTTTGCTTTATGAGTCTAAGGCCTCAAATTTGTTTAGCAGTTAACAATATGTTACAATGTGTTTCTAATCTAAGAATATTAATACAAAGATATTTTTCTCCACAATCAAATACAACAGGCAAATGGTCCAACTTGGATGCAGTAAGATCAGTAGCAGGTGAAAACAGCATCAAGGTGACAAAGGTGACAGTATCAGTGCAACTAGAGAGTATACGTTCACATATTTATTTTGATGTGCAAATTTACCGATTTTATTCGTAAATATTGTTTGTAGCACATTATTTCCTGTCCTTGTGGTATGTCTTAATTGGCACTTAAAAAAGATAAACCTGGCCCTGCAAGCCTGATTCATCACAACACCCGTGTTCATCTCATTATTGCTATTAGAGAGAGCACAATTCTGTCATTAAACGTTGAGGAAGTTCGGAGACACCGTTGACCCTATGTCACAAAATCAATTTGCAAATAACTTCCACTTACCTTCTGCATTAATCAAGCTCCTGTTGCCAAGCACCTCCCAGACCAGGAGAGGGAGCCCGTGGATCAAAAACAGAGATTCTTGCATCAATTTAAATTTAGAAAGACGGTTTTCAACTTCGCAACCCCTCTTAGTGAATAAAAGGAATATGCTCTTATTAAATAAGATATATTGGTTATGAATATTTTTTTCTGAATATTAAAAGAAATAGCCACATTCCTCTAAAAGTATGTTCTTATTTGCCTTTTATTTTAGATGAGACAGAGGCAGCTAAGGAACTGTACAGATGAAAATTAAAACCAGCTAACAAAATATGTAATTTTCACTTTTTAAAGGAACCATAATTGACTCACTATTTCTTGTTTCACTAGTTTTCCAATCCATTTCTTTAATAATATTCTAGTACATCTGCTGCCACAGTGTCTATGAGCCAGCTACAAGCAAGTTCTGTGCATTGGAGCACTCAAACCACCTACAATATTTATACCTCCTCTCAAGAGTAGCAGTCAGGCTGAAAACAACTGTAGGTTTCCTGTCATCTAAATGCCAACCATTTTTAAGGTAGAGGCACTTGGTAAGGATCCTTCAGGCAAGGATCCAAACACTTTATTTTAATTCATGGTACAAACGCTGTAAAGATCATCCTTCTTCCACACAATTTTAGCATACCCAATACAGAAATTCACAATATGTGACAACCAAAAAACAAGGAGAAGAGGGCAACAGTGAAACAACTGTGGTTTTGGATAAGATGAAGCAGTCACTGCTCACAGGTAAGTCAACATAAAGAGATTTGTAAACATCACCTTGTAAGTGATTCTCCTAAGCAGCAAACAATCCCATTTTGATGAGTGGGATTAAGCAATCCAAAACAAGGAGTTTTGACACCTGCTATAAACAAAGCAAAGTGGAGTTCACATAACACTACAGTGGAGAAGAATCTGCCTTGCTTTGCAACTTACAAGAGAAAATTAAGGCACCAACATGGAAAACGGAACTGGAGAGAAAGGGAGAACTCAACAGTCTTCTGGTTTTACTGGAACACACTGTCACTTAGCAGTGAAGACTGATTACCCAGACCCAGACAACAGCTGAACACCAGGAGCTGTTATTGTACAGGTGACCTCCTAGCCCCAGCTTTCATGGTCCACCACTTCTCATCCCAAGCATGCCACCTGGAGTTCTGCCTCCTCTATATTATCACACTTTTTCTTTCCATTTCATGTTCCAAAACCATAAAAATAGCCGCTGCTGTCATGGCAATCAAGCCCCAGCTTAATACTGGAAACAACCTTTTATTTAGCATGGAGAATTATTTGAAAAAATAAGACTAACTTGTTTGCTTTCTCTACTGATAATTTGTTTCTCAGCAAGGTAAGAATTCAGCTTTCATGGTTTAATATCCTATTTTCTTTAAACTGAATTACTAATTACAAGAATAATCTACAATTCTCAAATTTGGAATGATTTTCATGTTTTCCAGGCACCAGGGTGGTAGCAGTTTCTGCAAAGAGAACTCAAAAATCTACTGGGGTTCTGCTGTTCCACACTGCAGACAACACTCTGGGCTCTTTTATTCTCTGACAAGGGAGATAAAATGATGTACTCACTTGAAACTTGCTATTAAAAATTGGGATCAGATTCTAAATTCATTTGTAGGGTGCAAAGTCAATTTATATAAAAATAACAGATTTTAGATACATCAGGGTACTGAAGGTCAAATACCTATACTGCCAGTTGATATCATGAGGGTTTGGCAAAAAGCTATAAAAAGAGAACCCGCGGTACAAGTCTCCATACACAAGCATGATGTAGAACGATTTCCTAGGAAATGCAACAAAAATGCATCAAGAGCTACTGCATTGCCTTACTTTTTTAATACAAGAAAAATTTTGGGGTTAGCATCTGGTTTTGCAAAGATTCATCATTCCCTGGTGTAGAAGGGAATAATTAGTTTACAGTGAGCTTTGCACCACTCTACCAACACAATTAGTCATGTTGTCCTGTGTTCTGCTTCAATTGCAAAAACATCCCACATTACTGCCATGTATTAGACGAGCAGCAGTGCAAATCTTTCCTACCAGCTCTTTCCCAATTGCTGGCATAACTAATAAAGAAAAGCATTTCCCTTTACAGGACAAGTTTTGAATATATAAAGCTGCATATAACTGATGTAACACTTTAACCCTTGTTAGAGCTGATGATCCTCAAGAAAGGCGACAGTTTGGACTTCAACAAGACAAAGACCCTGCAGCCTGTGGTATTATTCAGAGCGGAATGAAAGACAAGACCAGAATGCAAATGAGCTGCCTTTCCTTAGACAAGAATTATGGAAATCAGGCCAAATAATATGCAGAATTTTAAAATTTTTTAATGTTAAGTCAACTTGATGAACAAAGAAAGTTTAGTAAAAAAAAAATTGTCAGGAGAATGCATTTTTTTCCTTTAAAAAAAGAGGGGTTTGTTGAAAAATGCTCTGCAATTTTAAATGGGAAAAGTTGTAAGCTGGATGCAAAAATTTTTTCTTATTTTATTTTTCCTTTTAAGGATATTCAAGATTTCTTTTCCAGTCTTCCTTTTTGTTGGATAAAACATACTGCATTTAGTGAATCCTTGGCTGTGATGTACCATGAGAGACTACAGCTGTTTGAGGAACTGAACTTAATCAAAAGAGAAAGAGAATAAGCATTGCAGACCCATTTCCAAATCAGCAATCTCTTTCTGTTGCACGAGATTTGGATGTTTCAGGTGTTTGGTTTTTCAACAAAAATCTGCTCTATTCTTCCAAAACATATATATCGAATGAAGTTTTCAACTTAGTCAAAAGCCTACGTGTTCTGTTCTGCTTCATTAGAGGAAAGTACATTACTGCTGTAGATTTGGCTCTTGAGAAGCAGTGTGAGTTCCATGGTTTTTCTACAGCAGCTCCATCAGTCTCAGAGCCACCTCTGAACACGGAGTTTCTGCTCTGGAAGATGGGAAGCTTATGTGATCTTTCCTCTCACAGTCTGTCCTGGTGCTAAGCCATTTCTCCAGATGATCCACCTACAGCCACATTCCCCTCCTGTGGAGTAGAGTCAGGTATTTCTGAACTGCACCTTTCATAATCTGGGAAAGTTCTGTATTATGACCTGATAATGTCAGCCAGCACAAAGTGCATGTAGCAGTGAAGACCAAAGGATGAACTTCATCCTTCAACTTAGCATTTGGTTTTAGTATAACAGGTTAGAAAAAAAATTCAGCAACAATTTGTGTATTATGCGTGCTGACTCAGAGCCTGCTGACTGACAACTGCAGTGAGGCCTCCTTTGACTCCCTGCTGGGCACAATGGTGACAGCTGAGTGTCAACTTTAATATCCCAAAGACAGAGTCAGAAATGGAATTGCCTCGATACCAGTCATTTTGTTCATTTCTTCACATCAGGAGTTTAGAGGTTTGCTTTCGCAGCTCAGTTTCCATAAGGGCCTGTAAATCTATTAATGTGTGTAATGCACTTACAGGTTTGTTAAGATTGGGGCTGAACACATTTTACCCTTGGGAATGTTGTGGAAGTTCCAGGGTTCACAGTTGCAGTGAAAAAGTCACCTCATTTTTCAGTAAAAAAACAATGTCTATCAGCTAAGATGGCAACAATATATTTGTTTGTATTCATGAAGAGTAAAGACCATGTGCCTATTCATTGTCCTTGAGATTTAGAATATTGAAGCCTTACTTCATTAAATGAATGGCAAAAATTATATATAGTTCCTAAACCAGGAATCCATGCCAATTCAAAGTTAAAGCAACTGAACTAAGGTTGTGTAATCTAGGCAGTCTCTTCCCATGTGGAAAGCAATAAAGGCCTTGTTCAGAACCTGAAAACCATATATTAGTAAAAATTATTTTTCTTGCATAGCAAACTTTCTGTGTTTTTTTCAGTCAGCTGTCATCAAAATATCCCGTCATTATTCCCACACTGGTAAGAAATGAAATACCAGTGAAATAGATTAAGCATACAGAAAATGTAATGCAACAGATTAAGCATACAGAACACATAATTTGTATGATTCCTCTTCAGAACAGAAGTGTTTAACAAGAACACATAATTCTTTACAGACAAAATAAGACTTACAAATTCTTATTCTCAATTTTATGCGTAAAACAGGTGGTAATTTTTTTTCCTTATGTGTAAATGCTACCAAAGTCATGAAAAAATCCTTGCAATGACAATACATGGCAAAAGGAAAAAGAAATTTAACAGCCACCATTTTATATGCACAATGGTAATGTGCGAAAGAATATTTTTAACGTGATCTGCTTTCATTCAGGAAATTAAATCAGAATTACGGATTTAAGAGAAAACAAGGCTGGTTAGAAAAAAAGTGATCAGAGTATTTATTTTGCAAGTTATTTTGTGAATGACCTAAGAATGGTCTTAACCAAAAAAAAGAAAAAAGGAAGGTATTAAATTCTTTCAAGGGTCTTAGGAAATACCTGCTACACAGATGACAGGGTTGGGACACAACAGCAACACATAAAGAATGGGCCTCCTCACCAACCCCATAAACTTGTTCTTGCTGTACAGAAAATGATGCTGTTTTGTGAAAAAATGGAAGTTATTGAGGCTTATTCTTTAAGGTGAAAAAAGAAGCAGCAAGAACAGATGAGGCTCAACAAAAGCCCTACTCAGGCGTCAGGCAGAGTATCATCATTCCATTATATGTGGGTAATAGAACCACTTTGAGCACAAGAAGTGATTTATGATGAAGCTGTCTTCTAAAACCTTGAGGTAATGTGCCAGAATGGATGAAGGAAGCAAAACATTCCCACAAAATTTTAATAACACACATTCATAAAAAAAAAAAATCAAGCTCAACTAATATTTGTGCTTTAGCTCTGTCAAGGATGAAAAATGAGGTACTTGAAACAGTAGAGGGCCCAACTGTTCTTAACTTCCTTTCCTCACAGAGGCAAAATACAATGAAGTCTTGCCAGGAAACCTTTTTAATATGTGATTTTTTCCAACCTTACTTTGTGTAAATAAACAATATTTTAGTAGCTGTCTGCATTGCAAAGTTAAATTTATCCCAACACTGTTTTGGTACCATTTGCAGCACAAGTAAACTCATCATTCTCTTCATACCCATGGTTGATGCCTTTTCCTGGTCTTAAAATCAAGAGTCATACACGGTTAGAAGGGGAAAAGGGATTTTACTTTGGTATTTATTTAAGGATCCTTAGGTGCACACGTCCAGGTCATATGCATTGAAATGCACCCCACTGAGTATATGCCCCAAAAGATCTGGTATAACATTATAGGTTTTACTAATTAGCGTATCTATCAAAGATTCCCCAATGAGAGGCTCAAGTGAGCCCCCCTCCCCAAGGAACCTTCCCCTGGATGGTTCTATCTTGGTTTACAGAATGTGTTCTGGAGAGGACCTTGGGGTCTGGGGCACACTGATCCCTAGCTACGAAGCTTCTAAGATGTTTAGTCTCTTAGCTTGACAAACAAGTCCAAGAATGTAGGCAAAAAGCACTAGGAATACAGAAGTTGTAAAAAGGTGTAATAGGGGTATAAAAGAAAAGGCAAAAAATCTTCATGGCGTCATGGTAACCACAGCTACCTTTCTGAGGGACCCTGGCAGAGACACCACTGCAACTGTGCCAGCATGGGAAAGACAAGGGGGACTGGAGACTGCCCAAACACAGCTGTCCGCCCTAACGGAGCCAGGCTCTGCCCACTCGCTCTGCACGGGCTGGGAGCGACAGCTGGGAGGAGGAGGAGGAGGAGGAACTGAGCAGGCGCCACCGCAGACACGGCACTGCAGAGCATCAGGACAAGATTAAATGAAATCCCCAGCCTTACAGCAAAGCACCATGGGGATTTGACATGCCAGTGTCCTTAAATGCTCAGTCAGGGAAGAGTTCTGTTTATTCCAAAAAGTACCTGCTTAATACTTACTACAATTTGGCAGGGCTCTTTCTGTGATTTGATGAGATGACTTTTAGAAACTGATTCTGTCCGTTATCCAAAATGAATTGGAATGAGTGCAAAACTAGAGAATTTAATTTAAATTTCACTATGAGAAAAAAGCAAGTGTGAAACAACTTGTAGAGGGCTGTGACAACCTCTTCCTACAGGGAGTCAGCCCATTTCATCATAAGGCCCTATTTTAGTAACTTACGACATTCATAAAAGTTCACATGGTGGAAGAAACTGGTTTTTTTTTTTATTTAGTGATTCTTACTAAAAAGTTTATATGAGACGAATGCTAAAAAACCCCTAAGAAAAAGGATTTGGCAAACTTACTTTGAAAACCGAGGGGCCTAGGTGTAGAGACATAATCTGCAATTAGCAGCAGAAGGAGAAAAAGGAAACTCCTGACAAAGACTTCACTTTCCCTCAAACCAGTGCAACCATGCAGCAATTTTGACAAATCAAAAACTAGTTAAAAAGTGATGTATACAGTAAAAGGAGATTGTTTAGCTCCAAAGTGGAAAGATGGCTCCTCAGTGAGGGATGCTCCATGCTGAACTGCTAAAAGCAGAACAGACAACCTGTCCTTTCAGCTTTCCCAGCCATCTCTGCTCAGGAGTCTCCTTCCATCAGCAAACAATCCCATAATCAGAATTAAAAAATTCTGACATTAAACTAGACTTAGTGTCTCTAATATCTGCTTTGGAGCTGCAGAAACTATAAAAGAACTCAACAGGATGAAACTGATCCTTAGCAAGAAGAGAAAAGAATTTGAAAGCTTTTGTAGAACTCAAAGCTGTGGATCAGGAAAAGACTGGGAAGAAAATTCATGTAGAAGACAAAAGCTGACCTCAAGAGATTTTTTTCCCCCTCCTCCAAGGAGAAAATTTGGTCTTCTGGTATTGACAGAGTTTGTGAGCTCTCAAGTAAGGTTACAGAGAGGGAATGGTTTCACCAAGGAAGAGACTGGTGTGAATACATGTGAAGAAGCAGCTGCTGCTGATAGCTGTGCTGGAAGGTCTCTTCCTTACTGTTTGGGAACAAACAGAATGGTTTTCTTTACTACAAAGACAGCAATTTTCTGCCAGAAGGAGCCCATGGCTCACAAGTCATGCTTGTTTACACATTCTTAAAATCTGCTCTGATTTACTGTGTACACATAGGTATATACTCTGCATTTCACATTTCCTATCCTGTCTAGGTTGCAAAGCCTTTGGAATAACCCACCCAGACAGTCCTCTCCTAAACATGGTCTTTAAAGATTTATTTCTATTTTTTACTGACTTTTTTTCTTTAAACTGAAAAAGAGGAATAAAAATAAAAGCCAAAACCCTGTGGGAGGCTTTTATGAAATGCACTTCCAGAAGCCCTGCCATGCTGGCTCAGCAGCTGGCTCATTTGAATTCCAGGTATGCACTTCACAGGGTTTTTTTGGAAATGCTGGCTTATCGGAAAAGCAATGCTCCCTTTGGATCATAAAGCTGGCTTTATGGTCTTTTTGAAGACCATAAAACTGGCTCAGTTAACACACATGAATTCCTACCTAGTGTCGCAGTGTCCAATCGCATTGGCACAGGCCAAGCTACACCATTGCATCAGGATATTTAAGGGCTTAAAGCTGCCATTCAGCTGGAAAGCCTATTTAAATAATTAACAGAAAAGTATGCATATTCCTATGAATCATCATAAAAATAGCAAGAAAAACATTTTTATTTAAAATAAGATTATGTTTCTTCACTATGGTGTAATTTAACTACAACTGTTCAAACAAACCAGAACATTTGGGATCACACTGGGATCACAGGGACTGTCCCTGCACCAGGACCTGACCCATTGGTTTTCACAGAAACCAGTCCACGCTTCCCCAGAACAAACCTCCACTCTGAAGCAGTGAATGCACACTGCACTTCTCTGATACTGGAAACATTTTGTCTCTGGCCTGGTGCCCAGTCCCAGCACATCGTGGGAATGATTGTGCCTCGTAATGACAACACACCAGGACTCGCCACTCCTCACACCCAAGGAACAGCACATGCACAGCACAATAGGAGCTCATGACGTGTGGTGCCTACGTGATAGAAATATACTTGGAGAGGAAAGCTGCTGTGCTAAGGCAGATAGAACACTATGGCTGGGCCGACTGAGCTGCCTGAGCTCACTGTCTGGGGGAAAAAAAAAAAAAAGAGCAGTATCGTAAAAATTCTTTTTCTCACCTAAAAAACCAGGGGAGATAACATACACTGAGACTTATATATGAAGCCTGGTGCTCAGCATCACAAAACAGCATGACAGTAGAATCTGATCAGATCATCCAGAAGTTTGCCGGCTCCTTATTTTGCCAATTAAGGCCTTGATCTTGTAATAATTTCAATTTTGAATAGATTTGTGCAGCCACATGGAGCTCAGTGTTGCAGCAGGTATTTTATCAAGTTTTTTTAAGCAACAGTCTGCAGAAAATGAAGGCAGCCATTCATACTGACATTTGAAGAATGTGCAGGTTCAGGTGTCACAATATTTCTGAAACAGTGAGGGCATTAATAATGAGCTCCAGTGTGATGGGTATGTCTGATGGATAAGAGTACTCTTCTTGGATGTCTAAATATCCAGCTGATTCCTACACTGAACCTTATCAGAATTCCCAAATCAAATCACTTTTAAAAATGTCTAACCTTATCACTTAAAATCCATTTCAAGCGATACAGTTCGAAGTGTGCCTCCTACAACAAAACACAGCATGATGCTTGGTGTATTCACTCCAAACAGCAGTATTGTGCTGCTACAAAAGAAAAGACTTTTATACTATCCTTCTGAATCATGGGCACTGAACAAGCAAGCAGAATGAAAAATGGAAGTACAGATATATTTTTTTCCTAGAAATGGAGGAAATGTTAGCCTACGTCTGATGGAGAGAAAGCGGCTATAAAAGCAGCCAAGACATTTTAAGTGGGGTCAGTGCAGAATCCCAGGAGTTACACATTCTCATCCAGAGGATGGTAAGATCTGTGGGAAGACTGGCTGAACAGAACCTGTATCCTCCACTGCAGCACAGTCAGCTAACACACCTCACTCAGAGCACTTTGGAAATCTCCAGTGAATTCTTTGCTGAAATATCTACCCATTTTTCTGACTCTTTCTTTTACTTTCCTTGCAAATCCATTAAGAGGAAGGGGTTCGTTGCCCTGACACCATGAGGTACATGCCCAAACATTGAGATCAGAAGTGGGTTTTGAAAGACTACAGAATGCTGAGATGATAAAATTTTCAAAAACTGGAAATTGATTTAACCATTTACTGCTCATTTAGCAGTTGTGGCCTTAACAAGCAGATGGCAGATGGCCTAAGACTTTTCATTTTGCTTATTTAAATGAAGGTGAAAGCTGGTATATCTCAGCTGGAAGAGGCGGTTTTAGTGAACCCTCTTGTTTGTTTCGACATTGGCACACTTGGTAACTTTGTCCATGACTTCTGAGCTATCAAAAGCACCATGCAGGAGAGATTAGGGAGTAGTCATCTCCTGTCTCCAATTAAACTTTAAGCCATCTGCAGGACAGCTGCAGTGGCAGCTCCTGCTCTTGGCAGCATTTACTTTTGGGCAAAAGGGAACTACTTCCCAGGAGCTGCTGGAACTGATCCTCTCTACTCACTGGAGAAGGGAGCTGAGAGGACTGGGCAGCATTTGGAGAACATACTGCCTACAGCTCCAAAATTAATTGAGGGGGCTTGCACTGAAATAATTAGTGATGAAGTGTGAGTAAATGACAGAAAATTCTCAAAAGATTGGAGCTACTTGACACCTAATGTCATGCTCCACTTTTTTTCAGAAAAAGAAAATAAAAGCAATCCAGAGGGGGAAATGGATAACTAAATAAATAGGATACACAAATAAAAAAGAAAAAATTTGTACAGATATATGACAATGAGCTTCAGTGGCACTAGTAGTCAATAATGAGGGAGAGGAAGGGAAAGACTGGAGTTACAATTTCTTATCCTCCATCCCCAATACATTAAGGTCCACAGAAATGCATGGCCTGAAATATTGATGACATAAAGGCTGAAAAATGATGGGGCATCAGATACAAGAACAGTAAAATGACAACTTTAACTCTTTAACATGAGCAACTCTGCTGTTACAAGGTGCTTTGGACATAAATTTAAAAGATCTCACTGAAATAGAAGAAAGGGAGATGTTACACCAATGAAACATGGACAATCAACTACACAAGTTATCAGAGAGAAAAATCAACCTCTCAGCACTGTAGGCACAGCTGATCTCTTGGACTATGTGAGGAATGCAGATGAGCAGCCCAATGTTATCATTAAGGTAGTTAAAGGCCATAAAAACAAAAACATGAGAACATTAGCAAGAATAAGATAATATAAAGGAGAAGTGGTAGGAAGCTGCACCAAAAGTACATTTTACTGAAAGTAAATGAAGCCCAATGAAGAGATTACTTTAGTAACAAACAGGTGTTTCACCACCCTCAGTTTTCAGCTACATTCGCTGGTCTGAATTTTTTTTATGGAATAGGGTATTGCAGAGTTTTCATGAAAAGACCAATTAAACAAACAAAAGGTGATTTTTCCTGGCTACAGTTTGAACTACTTTGAACTGCTGAGCAGCTGATAAAGTGATATGATGCAGTGAGGTCAGCAGGACTTCATCCCTACCCCTCCCTTTCCAAGAGGAAGGAGCAATACTAACCCACTCTAGTAAGCTGGCTCAGCAGCACAACAATGTCATTAACCAAATATGTCAATCTTCAGACCAGAGCAGATTATACCAAAATGCACAGGATCTCCAAAATCCAAATTATTAAGGTCTCTTTGTAAGTAATTAGGACATTATGTTTTATGGATCCACACCAAGATGGCACATGAAGGATACTTAAAAGATTGATAAAATCCTTGGCTGCTTTCCCTCTGATTTTCATGAAGGGCCAGTTCAGTGATACAAAATTTATGTACTTTTGTTTCTCTTATAAGAAAAGTACAATTACCAGCTATTGTAAAACAATCACATTCAGGATACACAGATTAAAAATGCAAATATAATATGTTCTAAGATGAAAATGAGTTATAATTCAAATAACACAGTTTTGAAAAAGAGACGTAAATTTAGAATATTTTAAAATGTTTGTGAAAGGAAGTAAGCAGGCATTATTCTAAAATAATACATCTTTCTTTATGATGTAATAAAGTTTAATCCAGTTGAAAGCTTACAAAGTCAACTGATTTCTCACCTATCAAAAGATACAGAAATCTAGCTGTAATCTTCCAGTGTTTTTAGTAGATGCTAAAAATTTTCTTTGATTTGTCCTCATCAGGGTTATCATATTTATGTGAGAACATACCTACTGCACCATACTACATTCTCTGTTAAGAATTTAGCTTATGCCATTCTGCTCCATCACTGACAGGTTTGAGAGTTTGTACCACAGCTATTTGGGTCCTATTCTTCCCTGAAAAAGCACTGTGAAGAATTCTCACTATGGTCTCACAAAATATATTATTAGCTTTCTGTTATGTACTTGGAAACAGACCTCAGCTGCCAGAAATATTGCTACACAGTGATATACATGCACACTCCAAAGACAAACAGCTAACACAGGACATTTTTCTTCCTGCAACTGACAGCTGGAGAATCCTGTTCTGCTTTAGCCTCCAAGTCACTTTAAATGGAGGGCTCAGAAGACTGGGGAAGGAAGAACCAAAGCACAAGAATAAAACATAATACTGCATACCTCAGAACCTTTTCTGTTTGTTTAACATTCAGACACTTAAGAATACCTACTGCATTAAGATCCTAGTCAGGTAATTCTCCTACTCTCAATATCTTATGAGGCTTTTTTTTTTTTACATTTTCTTATGTGCCAGAATACATTTCATTTCTATAGCCCTTTTTTTTCCCTTTTCCTACTTATCAATACTGATTTTGTTAGCAGGATTTTCTTTTCTCCATGCAAGTCTCATAAGAAATGGCACCACACAAATAGTGGGCACACAGAAATTGTGAGAGACAGCATTGTTATATGTATAATTAAAACTTAACTGAGGTTATACAAAATTTTCAACATATGAAAATTTTATGGCTAAGTTATTCAACCATAGCCATTTAATGAACTAGAAAAGCAGCTGTCCTTCTCAAGGTGTATTAATGTTTGCCCCTTGAACACTTGAAGACTCTTGAAATCACTAAGCTTATATCAAAATTTACATTTAGCTTATAGAAAGACAATGAGGATCAGCAGCTTGTGTAAATGATAGTTGAAGACAATCTTATGGCAAGTGCTCAGCACCTTGCTAAACTAATACCTGGTCTAGGACACTGATTAGGGAAACACTAAAATAGATATTAAAGTCTACCTTTATTCACATTAGGCTTACTGCAAATGGCACCTCAAGCATGGGCTGAAGGGGAAGTTTCCCCCAGACACAATGACAGAAAGAGCCATTTAAAGAGCCATTTACTTTTATCAGTTCTTAGGAGGGCAGAAGAAATCAGCTATTATTTTTGAAGTCTTTTAAAAAACGTGCAGACAGGAAAGACATATCAATCTTATAATTCTCATAACCCATCTCCAAAGTCATCATCTAAAACAGCCTAACATTGATTTTTAGACATTTTCAACCTTAAGGATGTTTCGACTTTTGCTACAGATCATAAACAACAATTTTGGCCATCAAGATGCTATTCAGAAAACTCACTTTTGGCAAGCAATGTGCAATTCAGACATAAGTAAAAGAAGAAAGGGAAAAGATTCAAGTGCAATGAACATTGTTTCTTTACTTATGAAAGAGAAAGCAATGCGACTATTTGATACCTGATCATTTATTATCTTCCCTAGCAAATAAAGCCAGCATACCAGAGTAAGTTGTTTAATGTACCTGTGGTTTTTTATAGTACAATATTATCTTGTAGAAAAAGTTTTTGAATAGCAGATCAACACTTCTGCTCAGAATTGGCTTCAGCTCCATTGGTAATATGCACAAATTGCTTGCAACTGCTTTTCTGTTCAGTGTCACCTGCATGCAAAAATGTTTGCAATTATAGCTCCATAACACATGTGGACACAACCTGCACAGAGAGGGATTTTGCATGGCAAAGAAGTATATTTCTATGGTGTAAGGGGCCAAGAAGGAAGGTGCCTGCAAAGATGTGAATCAGTACACTGATTTACACCAGGTACTGATTTGCACAAGCTGAGGCTCAGCATATCTTTTTTTCAATGTATTGCCTGTAAACACCCTCTCAAAGGCTAGAGGCAAGTCTGGAAAAGAAACAATGCTTCCTTATAATTATAGCCCATTTCTCATTCAGCAACTGAAATATGGCAGAAAGTAAACATTGTGATTCCAAAGAAAACCACAAAGCCATTGTTTTCCACTGAACCATGTCTTAATTTGTTTTCTTTTTCTGATAGCCAATTACTCCTCATGTTTTGCACTACCAAGCTGATAATAAGCCACACTCTTGCAATGCCAGCCCAGCCACGCTCAGGGTTTTGCTCAGAATTAGGAGGCTGGACAGGAACATTTTGCAGGCAGATGACACCTATGTGCATGAGGTTGTGTGACTGGCTGGCCTGAAATCCAGCCAACCCTCAAAACATAAAGATGGGGTTACACATTAATTTACTATTTCCTCTCCATCTCTTCCCTCCTGCTACCAGCTGGTAGTCCCCCTGGCAAGTGTCCATAATACACTGGTGGGTATTTTTATGACTTTAAACATGGATGAACGGGAAGTTGCGTGTCCCAATTTCTAAAAGAAACGTTAACAGTGTGAGATGCATATTTTTTAAAGCCTCCTTTCCTAACACACATAGGCAATACTCCTCTAGAAATTGTCCTCCATTTTTACAAGTTTGCTGTTTTTCAATCCTAGGCTGAGTTTGTTTGCCCAGTACCATATGGGTTTAATACTAATGGGCATAAGGCAAAGAACAGCACAGACTACAGGCACTCAGACACAGTGAGGATGGGAGCTCTTCATAAAAAGTAAATGAAAATTAGCATAATTTACCTTGTGTCCGGTTATATGGGGTAAAGTCTACTCATGCAGTGATTAGTCTCATGCACAAAACAATATAGTGCAGTCAGAGAGCAAAAATTGAGCTGAAACTCCATAAAAAGAAATTTTAAAAATTACCAGGATCCTTTACAAAGCATGAACACATAGAAGATTTACTTTGTTTTTTTAAGTTCATTTTAAAGGTTAATTTCTCTCTAACTTGCCTAGTTTAGAATTACTTTCATTTGAAGTTTGGCATAAGACATAAGGCCCAGAGAGAACCCTTGTAAAAGTGGTATCAGTGCAAAACTTGCAGGCAACTACAGTAAAGTACTGAATAGGTGCTAACAACTTCAAAGAGAAGACCCACGGGTAGGGAAGCCTGATATTTATGTAATTAATTTTCAGTGGTGCTGAAAAGAAGTGAAATATTTTGCATGTTGTTGTTATAAAGCAGAGGAGAGGTAGATATATTAGAAGGATTGCCCTATTCTCATTCTAGTTACATATTGTATAATAGAAGACAGAACTCAGCAGTCATGTTTCTACTAAATTAGTTTCAAAAACTCCCCTCATTTTCCTCATGAAGTCATTGGTGGGAAGCAAAAATAAAGATATGGGATGAAAACACAAACTTTGCCCTCTAAGCAAGAGCTATTCATATTACAACAGAGTCATCCAACCAGAAGAATAGATGGCAGCATAAACACCATGCCTACACAAAATAAAATTTCAGCTCATGTTCAGCCTCACAATTACATCTATTCCATCAGAGATGAACAGCCTGTGTTTCAGAGCCAAAGTATTTACCAAGTGAAAGAAAAACATATTTTAATTAATGAAACAGGAAAAAAAGACCAATAAATTTGACTAAGTACCTGATCACACAGATTAACTTCAAAATCCAATGGTTTAAAGTACTCCTCCCTTGGGTTTAGCATTGCTAGCTTCCCAAAAGATGCTATTAATACAATGTACCAGAAAGCACATTTTCTTTGGGTCCCTAAAAGCGCTGAAAAGGTATTATTTCAGGCTTCAGAGGATGTCAGTGACAGGAAGTAAACCTTCAGATACAGAACCACATGGAGAAAGCTCTGCAGCTTCACAAACACCTGTTAACATCAGTCATGGAGGAAACACTACTAGCCTGCATGACAAGACACTTCATGCTAAAAGTATGTGCGCATATATATACCTATATAAAATAATATTGCTAGCCTTTTAAAACTTCAATAACAGAAGCAACACTTCCATTCCCACTGAAATTAAGATGTCATTTTTCACAGCTATCTGAAATGGCAAACTCTCATGAGTCTTTGCTGCACAGCTCCATGCAGAAAGTTGGTGTTTCTGGTGTTGCCCTTTGACAGATCAGGCTGCTGGGCTCAACAAATGCATGTTGCTCTCTTTTAATTACTTTTTAGTACTGTGTATTATGGTACCCAACAGAGCAATAGCATCCAATATCAGAGAAGAGTCCTCAGCTTGTTTGATATGTGTGTCAGGAAAGACAGAAGCTTCTGGCTGCAATTTCCCACTCCTGCTGTGACACACCACCTGCAGTGTGATGCTCTGTGGTGGACATGCTTCCCACAACCACGTTTGCAGAGAGAATGCCCATTTACAGACAAACCAGCATTTAAATGCCATTGTCCTGCCTTTGAAGAGAGCTACAAAGTACCAAGAGAACTCTTTGTACATTATTCCTGCAGTGAAATCTAATTTGCAGTGTAGTTGGCACCAAGGCTAAAGTTCAGGCAATGCACAGATTATTCCCTTATCGGGAAGGCTTCACAGCCTGGGAGGAAAATTCACTTTGATAAATTGTGGCTCTCAGAAAGCTCACGTAAAACAGAAAAGAGAAGTATCTTCCCACTTAAAAAAAACATCTCTGCAGAAGAAAAATTTAGCTAACACAAGAAATTCAACTCTGATCTGTTTTGAATCTGTTAAGAACAGCAAGTATAAAAGCACATGCTTATATAAAAATCAGAGCTATAAACAAGGTGCTATCTCCAGTGTGGCATGCACAAGTATACTGCAGGCTGCTCAGTGTAATCGGCTTTAACACTCAACTAATTCATATTGATCATCACCAGATCCAAGGAGCTGTCAATTTTCCATGGTACAGGGCTATCTTGAAGGCATTTGGTGCAGCTTGAACTTCTAGACATAATTAAATTTTATATTTACAATGGCACGTTCTCCTTGATCTGACAACCTCAAAGTTTGCATACAGAGATATGTATGCTAACAAATGATCAACAGGAATAAACTATTGATAAAGATCTTAGCTACTCCTTATCAGAAGTCAAATGATATTTCCCAATTTTGTGCAGTTTTATTTTGATTCAACAGATTGCTTCACATATTTTTCCTATTCTCATGGTTTTACTGTGCACTTGATCAAAGTTTCATCCTGTCTTGTGCATGTATTACAAGACTAAATAGGAATGCTAAGATTACCACTTCATGTCTTCAGTCCATCAGACTTAGCACCTTGCAACAAAACCCCAAGCTGCTTGTCGCAGAGAATGGCAAAACAAAACGTTTGCTGGAAATGATGATGACGCATCATTAGTTTAATACTTTGAGGCAAGAGACTTGTTAGCTCTTACAGGCTGTAATTACAAAAACCAGCAACAGAGCAAGAGGAAATGGCCTCAAGCTGCACCCAGGGAGGTTCAGGCTGGACATCAGGAAGAATTTCTTCACTGAAGTGGTTGTCAAGCACTGCAACTGGCTATCCAGGGAGGTGATGGAGTTATCACCCCTGGAAGGGTTCAGGAAGTGACTGGACATGGCATTTAGTGCTATCGTTTAGTTGACAAGATGGTATTCACTCAAAGGTTGGACTCAACCCGAATGATTTTAAGATTAAATTCTATGATACTATACTTTTCTCTTTTATTTTCTATGATGCATTTCTATCCAGAAAGTAACCCCAGTTTCAATATGCAGGAAAATGCAGGAGCAAAGATGTAATAGTATACTGAATAAACCAAAACACCTCTGCATTAAGGCACTTAATTCACTGTTAAACCTCTTAGAAAAATCAACCTACTTATATGTGTGACTCCCATTTCATTTGGTAAGCACAGTTTTTTTAAAAGAACTTATCAACACTTTTAAGTTTAGGCAGAAAAAAGAATTCATGTTATCAGATTCGAAGTGTGACAATAACAACTTGCAGCTGCTTATTCATCAACATCTGTAAGTGCTGGTCTGATTCTGAGAACAGATCATTTGTATAAACCCTAGCTATTATATTGAGGCCTGTGGTTGTAATAGAACCTGAGTATGCTTATTAAAAACAGCTGCTGTAATAGAAATAGCGAATCAGTGTATATTACCATTTAAACACCCACAAATTGAATCAATAGAAGTCAGGAGAGACAAGCTTAAAGAGAAAAGTTCTTAAACAAAACTGAAAGATCAACCACTGTTCTTAATCTACTATAAACAATCACTTAATTAAGCTGTTATGAAACATAAATAAACATCATTCATAATGAGGAAGAAACATATGTGTTTGTGTGTTGCATCTATTTTTGCTATGTAGATATGTGAAGAAAGCAAGCAGTAGAGATACACAAAAACATTTAGAGAATGTCTCTGACTTCAGCTTGATAATCACTGAAACAATGTACATAAAATGTGTTTTAATTTCATTTACATAATAATGGGGAGTAAACAATAGGAAATCAAACAGCCATTTAAGATTTTTAAATTGTTATTCATGTTAAATTTTATTCACTTTTCTTGGCTACTATTTCTTAAGATTTTTCCACTTTCCTACTACAATGTAACCAATTCCCCAAAAGCTGCAACCTGGCTCCTTACACACTAAGGACATGTAGCTATGACTAGTAACAACAGCAACAGATATTACACAGATTAATATTCCTTTTTGTTGCAAGTTGTATACAAGGTGTGAACAAAAGGATTACTGAATTAGCATGAAGGTGGACTGCACCTTGCAGCATTTTCAGAAGACAACCCTCTGTTATAAGAAAACCTTCACTGGTGGATATTGAAAACATGAAGGGTGGGAACTCTTTCTGGAAAAGTCTTTCATTGGTTGATCTGTTTCTTTCACAGCTGTGTAAGTGCTCACTGTGTGGGAGTAAATCATATTAGTTATCTGGTAAAACAACCTGATTAATTTTGTACTTCAGTGCTATTAACTATCATACTATATATGATTCACTGGAGAATTACTGAATTTAATCCCTCTGTTCAAATACAAAACCAAACAAGAATAATCCTTTGGTTTATAACTTTAAAATAGATAACTTAAAACCTTAATGATGCTTAGAGTACATTAGGAAGGCACCCACTGAAACTATTTAGCTAATGGTAACTAGACACTTCCTAGAAAGCCTAATTAATTGGGATTTAAAATTAACTCTGATTTGCAATGGACCATAAAACTACCCAGACCAAATTTTATCTATGTATTTGATGGTTTGCAAAAGACCAAATTAAAGAAAGATTATCAATAAATTATCCCTTGTTTTTTCAACACTGTTCTCAGTATTTGCAACTGCAGTTTTAAAACAAAATTTTAAAAAATTGGCAGGCCTCAAAACTCATCCTAGGTTGCATTTATCTTGACATTTTAACACACAAATAGTTGTGAGGATAGAGAAAAAAATAGAAGTATTCAAAAGGTTTACAAAAGGCATACAAAACCAGATTTATATGATATATCTATCACCATCACTTTTTGCACTGTATGTCACAATTTCATATGATAAATTGCAAAAAAAGGCCCTGCTAAAGGAAACATCTGATTTCTGCTGTTACAAATGCCCTTAATTTTTACAGCAAAAACAGTCAGTAAGATTTTACTGCAATAAATGAGATGAAGTCCCAAAGAGAAATTTATTCTTTCAAAATTTCATGTTCTATAAATAAGGAGAAAATTTCAAATTAATAAATGAAAAGCATAATAAGTTCAAAAAGCAAAAGCCGGAAACTGGCTCAGAAGTTGCTAGCTTAAAATACACAAGCTGGCAAACAAACAAAGCAATGAGACATATCACAGGAACTACTCAGAACTGCTGCTCCCAGTCTATGCTGCAGAACAGCTATTCTTTCATAGCACAGAATTTTCAGGGTATTAGCCAAAAGGGCAGAATAACAAAATATTTTACAGAAAATTAGTTATATTTATAACACAATCAAGTAAGGCCTTGTTTTAGAGAGATATTTTTTTATGAGTCATTCCTAAAAGCATTTGCTAAATTCCCTGATGTCCCAACAAAAGAGATACAGCACAAGCAAGTCTGAGTAAAGTGAAGAATGTAAATTTTTTAAACATATTATGAAAGACTTTATTTCTCTCCCCATGGACCAAAAAAGAATACCAAATAAATACTCTGCATTTGAAATATGTGACTTCTTACAAAATAACCTTTGAAAGCAAGGGTATGCTCATGTTTCCCTTCTAAATTTGTGGTCAGAAGCAATCCAGAGATTGACAGGTTAAGGTAAGACACTGCTCCTTCGATACTTTCCCTGATGACCACCCAACAGTAGCAGGGCCAACTCTGGCTCATCTGGGTGAGCAAAACCAACTTCCCTGAACAAACCCACTCCACAACAGCACAGCTCCCAGGAGGCATCAGAGTAGATATAAACCTTTATTTGGAGACAAGAAAAGTTGTTCCTGAACCTTTTGTAAGGGAACTGCCAAACCCTGAGCACAATGGAAGAAAGAGCAAATGCAAATAAAATCCCAAGCAAACAAAACCCAAAACCCACAATCCTGAGTAGAAGAATATATAAATTATTATTATGTTTGAGACAAATTACCTTTTCTTTCACTCCCAATGTAGATGTGTCATCAGTGCCTTTGATGAGCAACCCACATGAAGGCCCTAACCAGGCTGCAGAAGCAGTAGTCAAGGACCCCTGTTGAACCTGAGTATAAGCATGATTTCAGATTTCCTATTCTGTTTCTCACCTGACTTTCTAACTTACTTTTCCTTTATATATCTGTATAATAAAAAAATACTTGGCATTAACACTATAATATCAGTAGAATATTAATAAGTCCATCCAGAGTTGTCCTCTGCAAAGTGAGGATGACAAACTGGCTGGATTTCTACTGCCTTACATTTGGAAAGCTTTTCCACAATTGCATAAATGTCTCTGCTTTTAAAAAAATACTAAGTGAAAAGAATTAGAAACGGAACTTTTTACACAAAATATATCAAGTAAACTCTGTCTAGCTTGTGGACTGGGCTTCTGATCCTTGGCTCTATCAGTACTTTAATTCCTAACACAAAGAAATATGTGAACATTTATCCATTGATCCTTTGTTGTCTTACTTCAGCAATAAAGAACTCACCAGAAATATTCTTTCAAGTTGATCTTGAATGTCTTTCATTCCTGGAAAAGCAGCGACCCCTTGAATCATTTCTACAAAGATACAACCCACTCCCCTACAGAAGGAAAAAAATAAAGGCAATGTTAGATTTCTTGCAGACCAAAAAGCCAACAACAATGCTTTTGTATCCTTTACCAGCACTTAAATTTTTTTTTTCTTAATTGATGCCAGGTGGAAGGACAGGCATGTGCATTTGCTAAAATCAGTGTATACAAAAGAACACTTCTCAGGTGTTTGAAGACAAGTGTAGGTAGAGGTAGCAGGAATAAGATTGGTAGGTGTTGAGACCAGTAAAGGCACAGCTGCTGATTTCTGTGTTAGTGCTTCCCAAGCAGAATCGTCATGCACCCAAATAAACTCTGGGGATGTAGGAATGACAGTGAGCGAGCACCCTTGGGAGAAGCTGAACGGGGACAGAATGATGACATGGAAGCACACTGGCAGGGCTTAGCATAGGAGGAGAATCTGGGAGAAGGTGAGTAAAAAGGAAAAGGGCACGTGGCTGCTCACAGTCACTGAACTAAGCTACTGCCCAAAGGCTGGTAACTTTGGGAATGTACTTGCTTGGACTTTCTTCTCCCCTCTTCCAGCATAAATGAAAGAAGCCCAAAGCCCATAGCTGCTGACCGCATTCCCCAGAAGCTCTGGCTCAGAGGTCCTGCAGTGAGTTGAGAAGCCATGGGCTCCCTCCTCTCCCCACTGTGACAGCCACCTCCTTTGCAGCTCCTGTCCTTGGTTTCCCACAAAACGTACTTCACATGAGTCCCCCTCATCTCACTGAGTTAAGCCAGTGGCAAAAGTACTGGGAAATCAGACTGTAAAAATATCTGAGGCATACTAACTACAGCACAAGGAATGGATTCTCAAAGATTAAGGAAAGCTTCTGTGACTCTATCTCAGATTCCAGATAACCTGTAAACTTCCTGCATCTCAAAAGGAAAGCAAATTACAAACTTGGACTGGTATCTTTTCTGGATGAAAACATCTCAAGAGTTGCTTGTTCCCTCAGCAAAAATAATTTTAAGAGAAAACATCCCTCTTGGCTATCAATAGGATGCAGAATTTGATGATATACTTCAACTTCTTCAATTACATTTTTCTGCATACATTTTTCTACAACTTTCATATGCAAACACCCACATATCCCTTACAACCACGTCTGTGTAAGCAACCACACAAAAATGCTCTTCACTCAAAGTAATAGCATGTTCAAATCCCCAAAACATACATCAAAATGAACTAAGAATTTCAACACTAACTACACTACCACCTCCCCCTAAAACTGAGAGTTTTGTTTCTGTGTCAGAAAATCCCAGCAATAACCTCTCATTTAAATTTGTTTTTAGAAGTAAATTATTTGGAATGTAGTAATTACATACCTTTTCATGCTTATGCATCATGATGATGCATTCAGAAAGCAGCATTTAATTTTAGGATATGTGTGCATATATTGGCGAGGAAGCTATTCTAGAATAAAACAACAATGAAAACAGGTTGCACATTTTCATTAAGACTGGAGCTGAGTACTCATAGATGCCACTTAACTAAAAGCATCAGTAAATAACCCGTGCTTTACTCATCTCTCAGGCTTTGATAAATACCCAATAATGAAATGATTTTACATTCCAGGACAATGAGGGTTGATAGTCAAATTTTTTGAAGAAGAAAATTAAATATACCTCGCCATTTTCTAGTTCTACAACCCAAAGGATGGCTATATTAAGTAAAGCTTCTTGTTGGCATAGAAAAGTGGAAGAAAACTTTGGAAAGCACAGTTGTGGTCAAATTTTAGAATAAATCAGGTGTTCGTAAAAGAGAGGTTAAAATTTATGTTCCATATGCTTCTGCTGGCTACCAAATGAACTGAATTGATTAAACTGCCATTCATCATTTATTCTGGTTAGTGCTTCATTAGGCACAGATAGGCACAATATATCTTAGTCAAATACTTATAAACAGTACCAGCATCTCCAGCAAGGAAAAATTCAAGATTTCAGCCAAGAGCCTTTTATTCAAGATGAGCAATAAAACAATTAAACTTAGACTAAAGAAAAGATGATAGCAGTTCTATTCTTGCAACGAGAAAACAGGCATTTGATTAAACCAGCATATCATTTGAGAGCATATACAAATCTGCAGAGAATCTTCATCTAGCTGTTTGAAGTGCTATAAGGGCAGCAGGAAGATTTTGCCAAATTTTGTATTGCTTTAGATTATTTATAAATTTGTCCACTTTTAGTGGTTCTGAGAAAAGTATGAGCAAAAAAATCAAGTAAGAACAGCAGACAACACTGAAGAAAAATTTCCTTCTTGGAAAGAAGAATCCTACTATATCTCTTGGACTCTTGTGCAGCCTAGAATTCCATTTAGTCACAAGAAGAAATAAAACAGTACTGGAGTTAAATAAACACCTAATACAAAAATCAAAAGGGTATGATAATCACTGGGGAGAGAAATATAAACAGCCTTCAGTATTTGAGCTGGAAGACTGCTGTTCCCTTCAGCCCACTTGAAAATTAAGCTTATGATTGGTTTCAAAGGTTATGGTGTTCAGCACATTGACGAATAAGTCAATAGAAAGAGAAGTTTAAATGAATACTAAAAAAAGGGAGAATAGTAATACAGAAAATATGACACTGAACTAGGAAATGGATAGGAAATACCCAGAAAGCCATAATAACACATAAAGGCTTCAAGAGGGCTGGATGGTATTTTAGATGTCATAGTGGTATCAGTGAATCTTAGGATCACAGTAAGTAGAAACCTGAGTCTGTCATAGGATCCCTGCATTGCAAACTGTAACTGTGAAAGAGAAAAGAAATAAAGCCTCTACAAGGCCTTGAAATTTTGTCTTGTTTTTGTAGACCTCACAAACTTTTAAACAGTTTAGAGATGGTTTTGAACAAAGCAAAAACTATTTTCATGCCATAAGAACTGGGTTGTGAAGAAAATAAGAAAATGATGTCATTCTTGGCTACAAGAAAACCCAAGGGACAGTGAGAATGTGATGACTCTGTATTTAAAATTATGCAAAACAAAGGACAAGGAAGAACTGATCAGGATTTTAATGGCTCCCAGAATGGTAGGTACGTCCAAAATAGTGTAACTAGAAATAGCAGAATGCCTTTAGGAAACAGAAATTTTAGGGTGAGTGTTAGGGAAATACAATTAATAACTGTGCTGTACCCCAGCCTCCCAATGGACTTGAAGCACAGTTACAGTCATGTAAAACTAGACAAGCTGAAATACTTAAGAATATTCTTCAGGAAATAGACTTGCATTAGCAGTTGAGTGGATAAGATGATCTCACACATCACTCCCATCTCTAGTTTCTATGATGCAAAGAGTACTTCTTAAAATATGAAATAGAGGCTTTAATGTGCACACACGTGCAAGGGTATGTTATTTAGGTAAATTTGTCCACGCTCAGCATACAATGACATTTTCAGGAAGCAGGTATAAATAGGTTTTTGACAAAATAATATTACCTTAATAAATTTCAGTGTATTCAGTTCAGATTTTCCTACTCTCTTTACAGGACTCCTGAGTTTGGACAAATAAGCCAAATGCTGCAATGTTGTTCAGAGACCTTTCCAATGCAATGGTATAGGATAAACTTGCAAAGTAAAAGTGACAGCCATTTAATGCTGAAATGGGTGGTTTACTCTCTGATGACAAAAAGCATGACTAAACCTATTGCTATATTGATGAGACCATACGTGGCCATGCCATCTAATATTGCTCTCCTATTCTCCTGCTTAATTTCCTGGGACTCTGGCTGTCACCATACAGCCTTATACAGAGCAAGAGTTACTAGCACAGCTGAATGGCTTCTCCTGCATTTGAATTGACATAGTAAATGAGCCTGTAAAAATGAAGTTGAACACCTCAGGAACCTTTTTGTTTTTTCTGCACAGCTTTTATAATTCAGAAGGGTATTCCCTTAAAATTAACTTGCTTACTGGTGAACTGGTTTTATATATTTAGCTTAGGGATTCACATCCTGTCTCTGTGTAACAAAGATCCTTATTGCTGCAAGAATCTCCAGCATATCTGTACTTGAATACTGTTTAAAAAAAAATAAGCATAAAAGCTTTGGTAAGGCATAATACATAAAAGATCATAAGGGATGATTCTTTCAGTTAATATTATGATTTTTCTTGATGGAGTCATAAAAGAGACTAGAGTCACACTCCAGAATGAGGAGCTGCTTCCAAACCAACTTTTAGTTTATACTTAAATCAAGAATATAGAAACTGTATGTTTTGAAGTGTTGAATATTCTGCCTTGAACAGATCTGCTTTGTAGCAGGCTCAGTGCAGGTGATAATATTCAGCATGGCCTTCACAGTGAAAACCTATGCTGGGTCTTCACATAATGTTTCTATCTGGTCATTAAGCCTGTTTTCTGTGTGCAGGGTTTGGCTTCAGAGGGGGAAGGCATTTTATGACAAGCAATTGCTTTCAGCAATCCCCCTGGTGAGATTTCTGAAACTCAAAGGAACAACAGAGTTTTCATTCAAGCTTCCCAAACCACACATTGTTCGTAATGTTAAATATATCAGAATTAAAAACCAAACAGACAAACAAACAGAAACACAAACAAAACCCCACAAAACCCACACACATTCCCCTTCAAAATCCCACTGCTTTATTTTCTTATGGATTTGTCACCAATATGTAATACTGGAGCATATTCCATAAAATCTTAGTAATATGCATGCTGTAAGGGCACAGAGATTTTTAGCCTGTCTGATTTATTCAGGAAAAAAAAGGTCATGTTCCTTTATCATCCTGCTTATGAACACAACTATGAAAACAAATTTTGGGGGAAAGGAATGTAAAGCAAGGGACTTTCTTCTCCTTAGCTGACAAAAATCTGATTTATTTCAACAGGGGCAGACTGCCAGGATACCCACAAATGCTGAAGTTGGTTGGAATTTGTCTTTTGTGACCACTACCCTTTGATAGATAAGAAATAACATCTGATGGATGATACAGTCTGATAAAACTACAGTGGCAATAAAGCAAACAAATTGTAGTTCTCACGTGAGAAGTAATGAGTGAATCAAAATTTCCCTTTCATGATGACAAAAACCATTAAAATTTGTGCAGGAAGCATATGCAATGAATGAAAACTAATTTACTTGAGAGCATGCTAGCTTAAGGTTTTTCTTTACAGTCACACTTGAAGTAATTGTAATTACAAGACAATAGAGTGATCATGTTCTTGCCTGTGTCACTCAATAGCTAGAAATAAAACCTCCAGAAATTTTTTTTCTCTGCAGCAATGCTCAGTTTCTATATTAAGAAATACTACATTCATGAAGGATTAAAATCCACATGATGCCTTTTTGTAGGATTCTTTCTATTGGACTCAATCGTTCTGTAAAAGCAGAGTCAAAATAAGCTCAAGACAGTACTCCTCAAACTTGAGCAACATTTGGCCAGGAGACATTTTCTTGCTGGAAACGTCTTCATGTTCTTTCATGTTCTTCCTGGTTTTCTTTTCTGCATCCAGATACCTTTAAAATGCACTTTCCTTACACACATGAAATGTATTTCTAGCAATGAAAAAGTAACAGCAAATCTGATATTCTAAATGGATAAAAGTAGTTTTCAGATAGGAACTGAAATGCCCTTCCCATAACTACAGACCCAGACAGTTCCTCACTTCCTCACACATAGCATTGCTAAGAATCTGAGCCTATAGAATTTTCCAATCAAAAGCTAATTCAGCTGATAAAACTTTTGAAGAACTCACTGACAGCAAGAGATATTTAATTAACGATACCTTTATAGTTATTGCAATATCACTTTAATACCCTAATCCTACACATTAGCATTTCTTTGGAGTGGAAGTCATAATCCTGAGAAACATCAAGGGCAAAAGAGCTAATTTCCCCTACACTGTTTTCTCTCTCAGGCCCCAAGAAATATTTCTTCAGGGCATACTGGGACTACTGCTCTCACATTTCTCTCACTGCAAACTGTTCACAGGAGAAAGAAACAGGATAAATATGCCTTTGTAATGTCCCCTGAGTAAAAACCATAATTTGGTGCACTTGTGTCTAAGACAAAACCCATTTTTAGGTAATAAATGTCTTAATTATGGTTGCAGATCTTCATTGGTCAAATATTCATGAAAGCATGCATGGAATTACAGTGAGCACTCAAATCCACATTCATAGCAGGCTATGTGTGAAATGTGGTATGTTCCTGAAAAATACCGTTTCTTTTTCTAATAGGATAGAAAAACTCCGTATGAAGAGGTTTCCCTAAATTAAGCTTTGAAATCATATATAACAACCCAGATGTAACAAAGTTAAGTGAGAGAGATTTAAGAAGCAGTTTTGTAACATTTTACTGATCTATTTTTAATTTCTTTCTTCCTCAGTACTAAACATAGCTGATGGTGTTAATAAAAGTGAATTTAAAATATATCCCAGCCCATAACTGCTTAGGTTACCTGTACTTGACTAAGAGTGTATTTTTTTAAAAAACAAAACAACAGGATATGCATAAAAATTGCCAGCTGTTAGCAAACACAGTTTAAAGCCAGCTGCACTTCAAAATAAAATATCCCTAGTGACTTCTTGATGTAAGCAACCCAGATGTAGCAGCAGCACATGCATTACCAGAATCAAATGGATTTAATAGCCTGTTTAAACTGCTTCATTTACTAATGCTATACTCTTCCTGTAAGGAACAAATAGAATAGGTTAATTTGGGGATTTTTTTCTCTATGTTTCTGTGTTACTTATATATGGGTTTTAGTAATCCATAAACCCTTTATGTGTTGAAGTCTATTTTCCTTGCATTGACTTTCAAAGGACTGTAAAATTCAAGGATTAGGACAAGTTACACCAGAGGCAATGCAAAACCATTTTCCTAGGTACTAGTAAGTCCTCATCAAGAGGAAAAAAAAAAAAAAAGCTATATCAAGGGTTATCACAACTCTTTGATGCAGTCATGGGTTGTATAATACATTCACATAATGCTGCTGTATCAAACACTGTCAGCAGTAAATGACAAAGCCCAACACACTGATTTCCATCACCAGCCTGACACCACTATTGCATGTACGTCTTCATTAATATTGTTTTATTGCCAGTGGCTATTTAAAAAAGAATGCAGGAGAATGTAACATTGCATGTGGATCATTAGCTCTTAGTTACTATTCTAATTCTCTGCACCAGCAAATGAAGTGTAAAAATAGCCCGCAGCCTCTGCCACCTGCTTCCCAGCCACTGTCCAGTGGTTAATATTTGGACTCTTTTTTCATGCAGCTGGTCTTCCACTCAGTGGGAGCCTCACTTTCTGTTCCTGGGGAACCACCATGAAATGTCATTTATCATGGCTATAGAAAAAGCCCTGTGACTTTATTTTTTTTCTCTTCTGTAAATAGAGGAAACAGCTGTGTTTTCTACCTTAACATTATTTAAATATTTAGTGAAGTGGCTGCCTAGTTTTGTCATCATGTGGCTCATCAATAATGACACAGGAGAGCACACACTATCTGCCATAAGGACATAATGCCAGTAATTGCATAAAAATGCTAATGCTACAAACACACTTTTGATAACAAATTACTAAATTATCTTGGAATCTGATGGTAGACAGGTTTCTCCATGTCTCCCTTCCTCCCACTCTGGGAAGCCACTAAATGGCTTTAATGTAATTAAGGCTCAGCTCTGTCCAACCATTGTGTAAGCACAGCCCCAAGCCTGCCGGAGCCCCAGCAGAGCTCACTGTTAAATGTGCCAAGTCAGCATAAGTGACCCTAACACGCAGCTACGCCTCTCGCAGTCAAACTGGAAGTGCTGTCTCAGATAACCCAGCAAAGTACAGAAGTAAAAATCTACAGCTCTTCTGTCACACACAGTACACATTTGCTCTCATCTGATTTCTGATGTGGCAGGGGCTGAGCCTCTGCACAAATTGCTGCCATGTGTAAGACCCTGTACTACCAAGTGCCTTTTTCCTAAGCTCTTCATACTTCTTCAGTTTGTACAGAGAAGAAAAAATATTGCAAAGGCTACAAATTGCATACCAGAGGAATATGACATTGTTTTTCATGTGAAACAGAACACACCACCTCTGTCCTTGAGTACCTGGATTTTTTTTTAGGCCTACATGAAATGCTCTGTGCAAGAGAACATCATTTATTGATACCATTAAAGATGTAACAATTGGGTTCTTCCCCAATACTCTTGTGTCATTTTTGTCAGGAAACAAAATAATGACCTGGATTGCTGAAGTAGCATTTTAAGTCCTTCCTTGATCTTCCCTGCTGCCCATGTAATTTGAATATAAACATGTGATTATGAAGGACGTGCTCAGTCTGCAGGTATAGTAAATTTAAAATGCTTTTAATTAGCTACATGACTTAATTGTTATTACAGGAACACCACATATTTTGATTGGACTTTCTAATAGCTCTTTTACTAAAATCCTCATTGCGGGGAATGTTAAAAGATCTATTTTTGACAAGCTATTGAACTTTGGAGTGAACCATTTTTTTGTGGAAAGATTTTCAGCAATAGTAAAAAATGTGTTAAAATCCTTTGTTCAGTTTCACAGTGCAGTGTTTTTTAAATTAGGAAAAATTACAAAAATTAATTTCCAATGTTGCTTTTAACTAAAAAAAAGCATTTTAAAGTGCTTTTTGAGCAGTTTTCCCTATTAAAACATGAAAAATTTTCTTTAGCTGTTTCCATATATTCTCTTTGTAATTTACAAGTTGACTCATGTATGTGCAGACATACACAAATACGCGTGACTCAAGAACTGAACAAATGTAGAAGCAACTATGAGAAGATGAGCAGAAAGGACAATTTATCTCTCCCAGCTATTTGCATCCTCTGAGTCAGTTGTCCTGCATGACCCCAAGCAAGCTGAGCTTCTTGCTGAGGGTGTCTGAGGTATTACTTGGAACAGAGGTGATTGTAAAACATCAGGAGCAGATGGGCTGCAGAGATTGCATGCAACCTGTGAAGACACCTGGTTGAATCCCGTATTTAGGAAAACAGGACAGTTTTAGGATAGATGAGAAACTGACATGCAGAAGGAAATTATTTGAGATCTGTGAAGTTGAGAAAGGTCTGAGGAAAACCAGACAGTTAATAACAGACAACGCTGCCTTTGCCTCTCTGGCACACTTGTGATTTCACACTGTTCACATCTGGAGTTTCTCACTCTCCCTTTCCTGCCTCTTGGTTCACCTTCCCTTAGAGCTCAGGGAACTGCAGCAGCCAGGGCCCAGTCATACTAACCACTCACTTCAGTATTAGATATTCTAGTATTTCTACTCCGTAACCCCTTCACATGAAATAATCCTGTGACTTCTAAATCATGTCCCCAGGAGTCAAGATCTACAGGAAAACCTGTTTTCATCCCATAATCTCTGATTTCAGCTATGGGACTAAACACAACCTAGTCATGCTTAGTTCCCTTCCCCGGCAAAAAGATATTCCTGCTAGTATTATTGTTTCAATAATAATGAAACAATTGCTTCAGTTGCAATATTACACAGCAAGATTACTGTAAAAATATTATTCACACACCATATGAAAACATAACCTTATCTTACAGTTACTCCTAGATTTTAATATAATCATAATTCTAACTTTGTGTTGCCTATATTAAAGATAATTCAGTGAACTGCAAAAAAATTACTGTATTTTTCTGAAAATTCCTTAGTATAATTTTTTCTCGAATGAATTCTAAAGGTTTAAAGAGTTGAATATGCATTAAAAAAAAACCCAACCCAAACCAACCAACCAACCAAAAAAACTCAAAGCAAACAACCAAATAAACAAAACAAAATCCAAACATATTCCAGAGCATAAAACTTCCTTTGTAAGGAAGAGGATTTTTTTCCATATTTCAGAATTTGTACAGATTACAGAGATCCTGTCACCTCAAAACCTACAGAATAAACAAAGAACCTCCAGCTTGGTTTTTAACAGTCAAAAAACCAAATACCTTCCTTGCTCCTTATTCAACACAGGACTAAATGATGTCAGAGCAAGGTGATATGTACTGTACAAATCAAACTACTGTTCTAAACCTGCAAGTCTAAATAAAATCTGTAGGTTTAAAAGAAAACTATTCAATGATATTTACTGCTACCAAATACAGGACATTAAGAACTGAGGTTTTATGCTCACAACCAGAGAATTCTGGTTTTCCCCTTGCTACAAGTGGGCATAGTGAAAGTCTATCTTTTGCAAAATAAGTGTCATATCATATAAAAGGACCACACTAAGACTACAAAAGTCAAGCCATAACTCAGTCTCTTGCAAAGCACCAATGGGTGTAGTGTAAACAGCAGGTGTCATCTGCCAGCCAGTGGGGTGGCAGGAGGGGATTCCTTTAGGGAGATACTGCAGGAACCACACGTATCACTACACATATGTTTTTTAACCTGTATCAATAATCTCACTCCATATTTGGTTTACATGTCTAAAAAAACCCAAGAGCTAAAGCATCTACAGAATCTTGTCATCTATACTTACCACATGTCAAGGCAAGTGGAATATTCTGTTGATCCCAGAAGGACATCTGGAGGCCTGTACCATAGGGTTACCACTTCATTGGAATACGTATGACTAGGAACTGATTTAGCTCTTGCAAGACCTGTGGGGTAAACACAAATAAATCAATATAAACAAAGCGAAGAAATAGTTTGCTATGCAGCTACAATCTAAAAGGATATATGAGCACCTGTCACGTAATGGGACAGCATGTTGCAAGAGTATTTTTCTTCTAGAACTGGAGTATTTTACTTAACGGTAGCATCTATCATTAAGTACCTGGCTAAACAGAGTTGTAAATACTATGAAGGGACAATAAAATACGCTTTTCATCATGACAACCACAAGCCCAGGAGAGATGCAAAGATGTACTGTGGTACACCTAAATAAAAGACAAATAAACAAAGATTTTAATTGCCATTAACTGCTCATCCTCAGGCATCAATATTCTTCCATTTCAATGTTACTTAGAAAAAGAAAATGAAAAGGAAACTGCCAGACAAATGGTGCCACAGACGAGATTTGGTCTTTTAGGGAAGCCTAAGGAAACCTTCCACAGCTTACACTGCCCAAAGCCCAGCCTGCTTATTCAAGTTTACGTTTGAAAGCTGTAGACACACTTACACGTTACCATTCAAATAAGTATTAATATTGCAGTAATACAGCAGAAAATGGTATGTGAAGAATTCCTTTCTCTCAAGAATTGTGTATTGGCAGTGCTCCAATTTCAGAAATCATTTCAATGAATCTGTGGCCTACTAAAGATATAATATTTACAATGTTGTCTTTTAAGCTTGTCAGTCATTTAAAATAATTCACATTACTGCACAATCTATGTAGAGATCATCATATGCTAAACCCAGAAGTTTACAAGTATATTTCTCCTATAGAGGACTCTCTCCTCCAGAAAATGGAAAAAGATCTTCAGGGCTAAGGTGATTACTCCTATCACGGGCCTGCAAACGCTTTTTCCAAATTATCTGATCCTAGCTACTACCTTGAGAACATCCACTCCCTTGCTGGGAACACTGGACACGCACAAGTAATGGAAATCAGGAGAACGCAGCACTGGGTGCTTTTTTGTGTCTTCCTGAACTACTGATTTTCCTTTCAGAAAACAAACGGAATCACTACAACAGAAGGTCATGTTTTACACCTTACAGAAACAAAGAAGCAAAGTCATACACTCAGGAAGAAATAAGCAACATGAGAATTCCCAAAAGAGTGCAGATGAGAGTCCTTTGCCCTTTTATTCTTAATACACTGGTAAAGCTATTTAAGAACATTTACTCTCAGTGAATATATCTCCATAGCAATGATGGCCAATCTTGCCAGCAGATTGCACTATCAGCTGATTATAGCAATTACACCAGTGTAGGGGAATAATTTGAATTGTATGCCATGATTTCTTCTTTTAAAAATTACATTTGAAGCATGAATATCTATTTTTTAAGTTTTCAGTCCTCCATTTCTTTAAGGTTTGTGCACCTGTCCATCAGCTTGACAAACAATCTGGCTTAAAAAGACAACCCAGGGTTGGCCAGGTACAGCCCCAAAGAGGCCAGAGGAGAGGTCACATCATGTGTTTCACAGTGCCCCTGCCTCCAGATTAATGTTTTTGCTTCTAGGAAACCAGAAACCACCAAAAGCCCTAAGTGGTGAGCAGTTCTTATTCCTGGCACACAGAACCTTGAACAAGCCTGAATTTCTGTGCATCTATATTCCATGTGACTAAACTGAAACAGCATTCCCTGAAGTTGTGGATATGGACCCACTACTATTAAGCAATATAAAAATTACGAAAGGATTTGAGAAGTCTGGATGGTGAATGACTCCATCCTTTTTTGCCTGTCTGAGCCTTCCCCATTAGTCTTGTCTGAGGAAGACTGAATTTGGTTGCAAATTCTAATCTTCTACCAAGTTTTCATAAGAGAAGAGGCATAACCAAGCAGGGGAAAGGCTTCTTGAAGAAGCCAACAACATCATGTATTTTGGGGGAAATTTTCAAAAAACTTTAGAGCTTGTGGAATGACAAACTCAGATTTCTGCGACACAAAACTGTTGATCCACACATTCCAGAAATCTCCCGTGTAGAGAGGAATAAGTACCCAACTTGCCATATCAGAAATCATGTTACAAATAATAACACAATAACCATGCTTGCTGGCCGGCTTCTGCCACTTTACTGACCAGGATGGAGCTTTGCAAGTGCTATAGTCAGCCCAAGCACATCTTTCCTCCTCTCCTGTGACTGTTCAGCGTAGAACCAGTCCTCCCCTCCTGGGAATGGAGTAGGAATGCCACTCATGCTGTTTTCTCAGTATACTGCTTCTAGATCTCCCCTACCTTGAATCAATTCCAGGTTAATGAAAACCCATCTGATTTTCAAAGAATGGCCCTTTTGGGCTAGTCCCAGCCTGTTGGAAAACTAAATGTTTTTCTTTAATCCATTCTTCACTCCCAAAACACTATGAAAGTTTCATTTGAGGTTAGCTGCTGCACCTGGTTTCTCAGTTATAAGAGGATCATTAATGTTCCTCTGTTTAAACAAAAAAATGTTTAAAAAAATCTTAATTTGTAAAAGCAAGCTGAGGCCATACATTGGTATCAGACAGCACCACCACGTTAAGAGCTATCCTGGTTTGAGTTAAACCATAACAAAAGGCTTATGAGTACAGGCCACATGTTTAAAGTTGCAGCCAATTGGTTCCCTGGTTGGCCACATACACTGTTCTGGAAACTAAATGGAAAAATGGAAAGCAGGAGTGAACAACCAAGGCAAATACTCACAAAAGCCAAAATTTGGAAGGGGAGAATTTGGCACAGTCCCACTGTTCAATTAGGCACTCACTCCCCTTGTGCAGGACTGACAGGACCTGAATCAGGCTAATGCCTCGGAGGAGCTGCTTTCTCGCAGGGAGGGAGCAACCTTTGTTTTTTCTGAATAATGCTCTGCATAAAGAATGCATTTGCAATAATGAACACTTTCACTCAAAGACTCAAAATTAACACAAATGTGTCTCATTGCACATGAGACATGGAAAAAATACTCTCATCTTTCAGATATATTTACATTATAAAAAGAGTGCTATCCAAATACATATGTGAAACACCAACAAGATACTGCATTTCTTGTTTTGATGGTCCAGATGCAAACAGATGATAGTTACTGGGGTTTTTTTCAGATACCCTTCTGCAAGAAAATTTGCTACATATTTTATAACCCTTTGCACATCCAAATATGCTTACTCATGCAAAATTTATTTAAGAACATCCTTCAACTGAAAGAAAACTGAAGGGTAGGATTAATTAGCACAGCATGTTCGATCACTTTCTTTAAGGCTTCCCTGTCTGTTTCCATGGTTACACTACAGGAAGAATGACAATCTCATTTTAAAAAAACAGAGCTTATAGGGAACCATCAAAACTTCAAACCTTAATGACTCGTGCATAAAAGCCAAAAGGTAAATGGCAGATCACCAGGTGAGTACCCAATATTTACATATTGCTGCCTGAGCCCCCTTTTAGCCTGGGAAGGTGGAGGAAGAACCTCCTGACAAGTAGTGAACTCCCCTCTGATTCGTGTGTCTTACAAAAGATAAAAGGTCAATACACATCCTGCTGTTGGAGCCCTGTTCTGAGAGAAGGAATCCAAGTATAAGGCCCAGTTATTAAAAATAAGGTCGTGTCAGACACACTGGGGAATTTGTGTGTAATTATGGGAAGGACATACACTCTTTAATGTTCTTCAGACACCGACATCTATGACCATTATTTATCCAAAATGAAAGAAGAAACCGTTCTGATGCATTACATACGGCAAGACTTGCATCTAGCTGCAGTGTGACACAAACCACAACTTAATTTTAACTCATTCATTAAACAACAGCTCAGGATACCCTGGGAAGCCTTGTATTTAAAATACAGAGTGAATGATCTATGGCTATGTATGTTTCTGTCTTTAACACAGAAAATCCCCTGCTGCCTCCTATTCTGAACTTTAAAAAAAAAAACAAAAGGAAGAAATTTTTTTCCCTTGGTAAACACAATTGTCTCTACTTCTTCTGGCTGTATCTTAGACTCAGAGGATGTATCTGATTTTACCTAGGACCGGTTATTGACAAAACATATTGCACTGATTCATCACTGTAATTTTTAAATTGTATTTGGCTTTTACAAGAGGCTGTAGCTACATCCAGACTCGAGACCTATCCAATACACACATCTTTGGCTACACGAGCACAAATATTAATATTTGATATCTCTCTAGCTGCAGGATAGCTTTCTAGCCAACTTCATATGACAAGCGGGAAGCCTTTGTTCACAGCAAATATGCTTCTGCAAATGAGAAAACAAGTCACGTCTGCAAAAACAAAGGCTTATCAACCATGTGCATGGTTTCCCTTTCTATTACACCTTAAATGTGTTGAGCAGTTTATTATTTTGATTTAGCTATATTTAAAAGGGCTCTAGCAAGCATACTAAAAAATAAAATGGTTTTCTTGTTGCTTTTCCTTGATTCAGATTCTTGATGTGCTTCCTTTTCTAGCTTCCTGTTTTGTTTATTTAACAATTACTTAGTTTGAGGTAAATGGCTTATTGAACCGTAACTATGAGTCAGTAATCATATTAAAATTTTGTTAATGTATTCTGCTGTAGATCATGAACTGTCAACTTAACCTATTTACTCAGCTACTTGCTTTCCAGCAGAAACACATTTATTCAGTGAACACCTGAGTGACAACAAAAAACAAAAAAGTAAAATGGGTGGAGACACTGACACTGCTTCAGTGAAGCAGTCAGCACTCTAACCCAGAAGCCAGCTCTTGGCAATCAAAAGTGTCCTGCAGCTTTTAGGTCCCTCTGCTGTTTAACTGAATGCATCTGTCTCCAATATGCAACTTTACATCTGAGTTAAATTCCTCTCAGAGAAGATAAATTACCTACAATATCCTATGTCCTGGTCCTAATACAGCCATTAGCTTATGATAGTGCTGTTCATTTATAAAAGTTACTCACTATCAGGGAGAGACTAATTAGGATCTTAATTAGTATTCCCCAAATGCGCTTGAGCAATGACTAGTCTTCCAAACTGGAGTGCAGGAGTCAGTTTTCAAGAGACAGAGAGAAGTAAGTAAGACAAAAGATGTGTGCTTCTCAGTCTGTCTGGTTTTCCCAGCTGTTATCAACTGTTCTAATAAAAGATTATTTTTCCCTCCAGGTCTTATCTCATGTATGTCTTCACACAATCACTTAACAGTAACACAGATGATAATTATTCTAGTCTGTGAATAGACTCAACTGTCAGTTGACAAACACAAGTTACAGAATGGGGAGACACAGAAATAGTTTTCCTGCTACCAGAATGAATGACTCTAGCACTCATGAAAAGTGTTTGTCTCTTTCCAACAAATCCACATCATCTTTTTCATTACAACCTCTGTCCTCTGCCCCCTGTGCCACCCAAAGGATCACAGGGAATAGAAAAGAGAGTTACAAGAAAGAGCTCAGCTCTTGGCTGTTTATTATAAGATTCCTTTGGTTAATTTGTCTGAAAGCTATCATAGCTATAAAGCTGTTTATTTCTTTGCTTTAAAATCCTTATAAATAATTTCTGGTATGTTTTGAAAAAAGCACACTGATTTTGAACATGTATGATGACTGACAAATTTATTCATTGTCTATAAGCAGGAAAAACCACACTAAAAACTGAGTACTATGCAAAAAGCGGTACAAAAATACAAAAGAAATATACACTTTTGACACCAGGAAAATGTATCTACCCCCACGGCATTCTGGGTCAGCAAGAATATGTTCAGAGTGCCTCTGCTAGTCTGGAGGTAGAAAAGTAACAGTGTGGCCAGGAATAAAAAAAGGAAACAAACTGCATCAACATTATAAACATTCACACAGATGTAAAAGCTAACAGGACTCAAGGACAGTAAGAAATTTCACATCAAAGATAACTTCTGCTTTACAGAAAAGATCTGGATTCCTTATGGACATGGTATACATGCCCACAATAGCCTTAACAGCTGATTGATTTAAATCTTGCTTTCCAGATTCTGGATTTTTTCTTAACAATTTGTTGTTTCACAAGAAGTCTATGAGAAGATGATGCCCCCTACTCCTCTAAATGTCCCAGCAGGAACACACCACTTTGCTAATAAGGCTGTAAGTGAAAATATCAGACTTACTCATTCCACAGTGAAGTTATTGGGTTTGAAGCAAAGAGCTAACAATTGCTGAACAGATGGCTTTAAATTGGGAAGACCTGCAGAGTGCAGGGAGGAAACTCTAGAAAGACAAACAGGCAGAAAATAATTCTTCACTGAAAATGAGAGCTAATGCATCTCAGGATATTTTAACATTCCTCGGGAAAAGAGAAAACAGGGAAGCAGCTATGAATGAATGAGCCTAATCAATACTGGACAATTACTTGTGTAATACTAATAATTTATATGAGGAATTTTAAGACATAACTAATGAACTTGCTGAAGACAAGAAAGGTAACAGACCACTTTGACAAAGTTTTGAGGTATAAATATTTCATTGCCGTTAGGATTTTCCCCTAACAAATCAAAGGAATCCAGAAAACAGAAAAAAAAAGAGATTCAGGAGAGCAGTGTTGTATGGAGACAAATTTTGAGCTATGGATGTCCTATTTGGTGAAGTATAATAGTTCATCAAGCACCAAACACAGAAGCTAACAACCTACTGCAGGCTATTGTGTTTGATGCTAACAATTTACTGTGATCTCTACCTTTACAACTAAAAGCAGGACTGCAAGGGTCATTTCTGGATGACTCCATCTGGCATTCAAGTAGAAATGAACCAACCCTTTTCAATTGGTACCTGGATAACTTATCATTTGAGAGGTACTTGACGTATGGCATGAGACAGGTTAAATACAACACAGCAGTAAAGAAATAAATATGCTTCTTCTGTGCTCTCCAAGACTAATCTTTTTTAGAAAATCATCACATAGACAAACTGCCTCCCCCTCTACTCAGGTGCAAAGAGGACTGAACACATACCAGATGCAAGTCAGTTGTATACAGGGGCATCAGTACCATTTAAATCCTTCTGGTTTCATGTTGTATTAAACCTGACAGCTGAAGAACTGTTTAATAAGCAAAATTTGGTGCTACTGTAGGGATTCACAGTCATCCAAATAGAAACATAGAAGATAAGTTTCACTGACAGTTTTATGTTCAAATATCTAATCCCAGTTGCTTACCCTCAGTTAATTTTGTTTCTTAACTGACCGTACCACACTGGCAGTGACAAGGTGATGCCACGTACTGCTCTCTCCACCTCTTGGAGGGGTCCACAACTCAGTGAAGTGAACCCATGCAGTGCTGGATACAAGGCAACAGTAGTAGCATGGTTACTGGGATGTTACTCTGTGGAGTGATTTATTCCAGTGGGATCAGTTTTGCTGATCCATCATTTCCTATCTAGCTGTAAAAGATCTGGAGAACTTTGATGAAGAGCATATCTCAAGTCATGGTCAGCTATTAAAAGCCTAATCAAGTCGCTGCAAATTTATTTGAACTTGTCTAGGATAAGTAGTTTAACAAGAACAGGGCTACATGGAAAACAAGTATTTGGACAGTATTAGCATCTATAGACAAACAGTGTTTTTGAAAATCAGATCTAACAAGTATTTTATTTATAAATCAAGCAGTGCTGCCATTTGACATTACCCTGAAGGTGTGGAATCTGTGGATCTGAAAAACTGTCACCCTACGGGTGCTGAAACCACCAATTCTTACAATACAAGGCCCGACTTATGTATAAAAAACACAATTCCATGGCTAGTATCCACCAGATCCTGGTCCCTGTGCTGCAGAGCCAGTGCAAGTGGGTTTGACGTGCCTCCTTTTCCAGCCAAGGTGTCACCTGAGCACACATTCCTGTGCTGCAGAACACAGCTGCCTTTGGTGCCTCATCCAGCCTCAGCTTACAAACCATGGCTGCCCTGCCTGGCACAAACAGTTCTCTAGAGCTCATGGAGTTTAATCCAGCCTGCTTCCAGTACCTGAGCCAGACTATTTATAGAAAAGACAAAGAAAAGACTTTTGTCATTGCTACAATGTGATACCTCACAACATACATATTCCCTTACTAGGTAAAACACTGTCTTGGAGTTCTACCAAAGAACTCCAGTACATTTTGCATGTGTTATCACATTAGTATATACATTCACGTACTAGGTAACACCCACAGCATCTAAAGTGACATTGGACTGCACAGGCTGAAGTCAGAGAAAAATTATCTGAAAACAGATGTTGGTGCAAAATTAAGAAAACTGAAAAAAATTTCTCAATTATATAAAAGCTTTTTTAAATACAGAGAACAAAATAACTAAAAAAACCCTTGAAGATTCCACTAATTTTCAAAACTGTTTCCACCTTGTTTTCAAGAGTGAAGCCATTAAGAAAATCTGTATAAGCATTGTTGCTTCTGTAAAGCAATATTATAATGCAACATCTAACAAGAGAAATCTCTTGAGTCTCAGATTCACCTGTTCAATTGAATTGCTCCTCAAAACTCGTTTAATATGTATGTCATCTTAAATTATCTGAATCACAAATCTTAGAAGAAAAGTTTTATGTGAGAGACATTCCAATATGCTTAGGTCTAAATGATTATTTGACTTTGCATCAGTAATAAGGCATCCATATTCCTGCAGAGCCACCTAATCAGTTCTTAATACAATTTTGTCAAAGAAAAGGCAGAAATGGAAACAGACAATTTCATTTATAAAAAACTTACATTAGAAGGGTATTAAGGCTAGTCCTTAACAGTACAGTTCTGGAAATACGTAGTTAAAAAACAACTGCTCCTAATGCTGCATCTTTCTCTGACGTGATAATGAACCCTAAAATGCCCCTGCCAGAATGGAAAAGCTGGAGCTATACTACAACCCAATCTAGTCCTTCATATACACATGTAAGCCTAGCAAGTCAGTAGAACTGCAACACCCTGTATTGTAACTAATAAAACAAGTGAAAATTTGTTTGCACTGAAATCAGGCCATTTTTTATCTATTCTTTCATTTAACTTGAGGACAATGGATGTACTTTTAAATGCAGTGCTCAATAAAAATCACCTGTAGATTGCAAGCAAAGGATCTCTAGTAGTATTTTGACCCCTGACAAAATACTACCTGCCATACAGTTATTGAAGCATTCCATGCTTTATTTAAACCATTCACTCTATCAAGTTTGCATGTATGAATCAATTGTTAGCAAGCATTTCTCATTTAGTATCACATCCTGCAACCTGTGTAGCAAAGCTGGTGGTAATCCTGAGCACTGTAAAACAGAATGGGCAAAGAATTGCCAGCATTAGGCATCTCTGTTTATAAAATACATTTCAGTGATTGGCTACCTTTTTTCTTATCCCTCCCCCCACCCTTTTTTTATTTAGTTAGTTTTTTTCTAAGGTCTACAGACAGGTCAGAGCTGAACCAAATTTCCAGCCTGCTTCAAAAGTCCAGAAATAACTTAAAAAACATTGCAATGACATATACTTAAAAGAAAATATAGCCACAAGAGCAAATAAATTCAATGCCTGAGTGACTTTAAAATTGCTGCAATAAGAAGGATATGAATATGTTCATGGCTGTGGGTGGGAATAAAAGAGATTACATTTGAAAATCTCCTCCTACCTTATTTCCAATGACCACACCAAAAAAATTGCTGTACAGTTTGACGTATTATGAGCCATAAAAGCCAAAGGTGGCACATCTGACCTCGGAGAAGAGCTTGAGGACCTCTAACAAGGTGAAGATCTAACCTGCCATTCTCCCTACCATGTAAATCAAAAGTTACTCAGCACCATTTTCTCCCCAAGTAAAGTGGTTGTTAATGTTCCCACATCACCCAGACATAAAGCTGCTGGTTCCTGATCTCCCACTTTTAAGTTTTTTAACTTTGGGTCTTTCAAATTATAAGACCAAAAGGTCAACCGAATTTTGGTTATTTGTAATATAAATAAGGGTAGATACTCCGAGTTATCATTTATTTGTATAGTTTTTGAAATGGAAATTGCTGGAGAAGTGTTAAGTATTGCTAAGACAAGCACTGCCTGATCACTTCTGGCTATCATCAAGGCTAACTGATGCAGGGGAAACTCTCATCTTTATGCAGGTAGCCCTGCAAGCATGATTTTAATTTATATCAGGACAAATTATGCATCTATGAATATATTAATACAACCAGCACTGTGTCTTTCAGAAAGAATGAAAAAACTCATGCATAAATTATTAAGAATTACATAGATATAAAGTGACTGTGTTGCAGAAAGGTAAGGTTTTAAACTGTCTGGGACAAAACAAATGATGTTATAAATTACAGAGCCATCGTTTCTTTAAAATGCAATCTCAATTATGGAATTATTTCAGACCATGTTAAAGGCACATTTCTCTTAATGACCTGCCAGTTCTGTTCATGTTAATCTTTTTCTTTGCATATCAATATTTTTGTTCTGACTGATGATGAATTTTTTCTTCTTTAATCCACACCTTTCCCAGTTAACCTATCTACAGAGCTGATTATTTCCTGTGTGAAATAAATCTGCATAACTATTAACACACTAATGACATTAAAGTAATTTTAAAACTTGGCATAATTTTCTCACTATATAATGCAGTATGTTCTCTTAAATAAGGAAACATAAAACAAAATCATAATCAGACCAAGAAATCATAATCAGACCAAGAAAGCAAAGATAGAGGGTACTATTGGAGCTACCCGGAAGCCTATATTCAAAAGCTCTATCATGAGCAGTACCTTCTTCTGTAGTATTTTTCCCTGTAACTGCTGTAACAGAAACAAGCAAAGAAGCTTCAAAACAATAAAGTTTTAATGCAAGTTTGATATTTTAAATACAGGCACTCGTAACCATGATAATCAAAAGGACATGGACTAAGGCTATGACAGAAGCAAGAGGTGTAGGAAGAGAAAATGTTCTCATATAAAACTGAGAGAACACCATCACATGACTGAACAAGGCTTTTTTCAAATAAAACAATATTTGTTTTAAATACATCTACAGATTCATATGGATGGATGGATGGATGGATGGATGGATGGATGAATCTCTTTAGTACAGCCAGCAGGTCACAGTTCTCCATGTCTTCTGTGCCATTGTCACATAACAGTCTAGTTCACACTTAGGTGGGCAATAAAACGCAATAAAAAAAAAAGATTCTCATAATAACACAGCACTGAGCAGCTGCAGTGCAGATGACATCCAAATCCCATGTTCTTCTTAAGTACAAAACACTGAAACAGATTTTTCATTGCCGTTGTTTTAATGGTGTCATAACCAACTTCCTTTATTACCCTTAATGGATAATTAAGATGCTTTCCTCCTATTTAAAGCCTTGATATAACTCTCACTTGTAACAATAGAGAATTGGATTGAACCCTAAGTAATCTGAGATGTGTTTAACAGGGGACCCATTCAGTGAGTCACACCAATCTCCAGGTCCTCTATGCTTTTTAAAAATAAAACATTTTCCTTTTCAGTCAATAATCCTATACAGTGCTTCTCAGTGGGAAGAGCTTAAGTTACAGCATATGCTTTAGTAAAGGCTGAAAAGACTAGTATTTAAAGAATTTTACTTCAATTGTTAAAAAGCTATCAGTGAAGACTGGCACAGACGAAATTTCAGTATGTGGTTCTACTTTGTATTAACAATTGGCAGAGAGAAGTTAAAGTCTTAGTTGAATACAAAAACTCCCTATAGTTTTTGCAATTGCTGTCTCCAGACAGTAAACCCAAGTCGAATCTATTCTTTCTTCATAGACTATGAAACCTAATTTCTGTCCATAAAGGATTCTTCCTGCATTGACTCTCACATGGTAATTTTTTGTATAGATTTAACTGGTACTTCAATAAAACCATCAGATCTATGAAGCAACTTAGATGGAGATTCATGGTGAGAATGACAAACCAAATAAATAGGAGAAGAAAGAAACATTTCCAGCAGCACTGACCACACCTTCTCCTACATCTTCACCTCTGAAAAAATTCTTTAGCCCAAATGCCAGAAATCAGCAGTTTGTACTGCTGTTGTTTGAAATTTTCTGCCATCTACCCATCTCCCTTCCCATTTCACCACAGATCTCAGCTTGACAACGAAAGGTCACAAGCACAGCATATGAAGCCCTTGCTCCTGGGAGGGAAAGGGAAGAATGCAGCTTTGGCTACTCCCTGACAGCAGCCAATCAGACCATTAGAAACGGAGGAGGAAGGTCTGGGGGTGGAGGGAAAGCCTATCATCCTGGGAAAGCAAAATAAATAACATGGCAGGCTGCCACAGGTCTCTGGGTGCACAGTACCCACAGCTTTTGCAGGCTACAACATTTATCTTTCTGCCAAGAAAAAAGATTTGAAGGTGCCGTAGCTATCTATCAGCTCTGCTCCTAAGCTCTGGCCTAACTTTGCCTGCATGTAGAAAGTGTGGACAGCAAGGGCTTTTTACCCTGACTCGGTAGCAGGTGACCAAGGCTATTCCAGGACAAACACACACAGTCTGCTCTGCTGCTCCAGCCCCAACTGCCACTGTAAACAGCAATGGCAGCTCCTGCTCTCCATGGAAAATGGGGTGTTTACAGTTCATTACAAAAATAACTGTGCTTTATGAAGACCTGCAAGCTGACTCAGGTTTGAGCAGTTTGGGGTTCTCTTGCCAGGTTCCTACTTTGTTTTTTTCAACTTCCTCACAACATTGTCACTGAAGTCATCTTCATTTCTTGATATTTAATACAACTAGAGTCCTCAAAGAAGCCCATTACTGTCCTTCCTGAGGGGTACAAGAACCAATTCTTCAGATTTCAAAGGCTGTTACCAGAAAGGAACAGGCTGCACCTGGGGTAACAGCAACCTCTCGCAGGAATATGGGAGAGTAATTTCTTTTCTTTCCATGTTCAACCCAGACGGGGTGTAAGAGGGGCCTGTGGACCTATGTTTGGAGTTAGGCGGTTTTCTTTACCAGCAGAAGCCTCTGATAACCAATACCCAGACAGCTTCCAGCCCTTCTCTAGAGCCTGTAGAAGGGCTGCTGTGGAGGGCAGCAGCTGTATTGGGCCAGCTGCCCCAGGGGTGACCAGGCTGCATCTACAACTCACCTCAAATGGCTGCAATGTTCCTTAGGGTCGCTTAAAGCCAGGCGACCAGAGGGAGCCAGCTTACGTAATTAGAGGCACTCTCAGAGGAGTTTTGCTAACGATTTCATCAAGCTTCACTGACAATATAATACCAGCCCTTTGAGCACAGAGACAACTCCTTGTATCAGCATCTTCAAGAACTGATACTCTGTGGAACATTTACACAGGAATAACATAGCAGTTATCCATGCAAGCAATCTTTTATGCCATTCAACTTTTCCTATGAATTTTATACAGTACATTATAAAGAAACCCTTATGGGATTCTTACTGTGAAGAAAAAAAAAACCTAATTTTTTTTCAACTTATCAACATAGTCTTGGCAATTTTAACAGTAAGCTGTACAGGAATAACCTTGTCCCTCATGACATACCCCTGTCATGCTCTCCACAGAAAAATCTATATAGAAATGCACGGAAACATCCTCTCTAATACTCAGCTGCAGTTTTAAACTGCAACTCCATTGAGTATAATTCCCGTTATTATAATCCTGAAGTCTCTTTGCTCCTGTTATCTATTATTAATCATTCTATGTATCTGGAAGGATGCATGGTTGAATCACAGTGACTTAATTATTTCTTTTACTACATCAGAGGGCTTTATATTAACAAAACTGCAAATGCTTAAGGCAGGACTTTCACCATAAAATAGATCTCCTGCAGATCCTTACTCATCCAGAGAGATCCCCAAAGACAACAAAAAGTAGTCAGGAAAAGCTTCAGGGTCAGTGTTATTTGAGAGACTAAATGAAAGATATTTTCATGAAGATGTCATACTGTTTTTTCTCTCCAAAGCCCATTCCCACAGATGAGAAAGAGCAGAAACAAGCATTAAAGCATTAAAATACTAAGTTCCTGATGCTCCTTGTCACTCATCTTGCAACACAAGAATTTGTTGGTAGTGTTACTGCAGTTTGAAGATTTTGTTGGAGGACTAAAATTACCAAGAACTGAGGCACGGATTGGGAGGGAGGGGAAATATCTATGCAAGTTTTTTCTAAATTTTTCAATTTAGAAAATTATCAATCATCAAGTTTTCCTATCCTTGCAAATTATACTCAAGCTAACAATACTTCTAGACCTATTGTTCCATACTTTGTACTTTGCACCTGTGTGCCTGCTATGTAGGTACTTAAACTATGCAGCTGCCTGCATAGTTTATACACCGTGTCTTGGAGCCATAGCACAGAGAAAAGGCAGTATACATACTAAAAAGAATCACATCCAACTAAAAGATGCGATTACACAGAAGGTTCTTGCACTTACAATAACTGCACAATCCAAAACAGAGACCAAACAGGTCTTCAAACTTCACATTCACCCACTTCATGCAGCTCACTTCTGTTGCAGGTCTAACAGAAGAGATGAAAGGTAAAGGCAGCTGCAGGGAAGATTCACAAAGAAATTCCCTGAGAAACAAACCCCAGAAGCAGGTTGATCATCTCAGATGTGAAGCAGGCCAAGGGCCCTACTAGTGACTTGGCCAGTTTCTCTCACAGACTCAGAAGTGCTTTAACTGTGTCACATGCTAGTCAAGTCTAAATGACCTGATGATATTCTCAGTGCATTGAAAGGTGATGTCACCTCAAAGCTATGTAAATATTTTTTTTGAAAATATCTAATTACAAGTATAACTATGTATTTTTCAACCCAGAAAGCATAACTAAAGGGTATGTAAGAGTAATTATGCTATGATCTGATTAAAGGTCCACATTGTTGCCAGAGGTGTCAGAATATTAGATTGCTATTGGATCTTTTCAAAGAGTAAAACAAGGCACAAAAAGACTAAATCCCTCCTGGTAAGTCCCACAAAGAAGACAGGACCCACCTCCTACCTGATTATCATAAGCTATTTAGGGACTTGGTGCTGGAGTTTATTAAGTATGGTAATCTGCATGCAAACAGAACTGATTACCCAATCTTGATTTATATCAGCATATACAATAACTAAATAGCAATATCTAATCATTAAGAAACAAAACAAAACAAGCATGGTATTTACTGAGTCACAGAACCACACAAGAAAGAGAATTCGCCTAGTTCAATCTGCTCAAGGTTTAGGCCAGTAAGGGAAGCAAAAAGAGATTTCATAACATCTCTGGGCTGCTCCAGTGCTGAAGTACTTTCATACTGAACATTTCCTTCCTTATAGCCAGTTGCGTTTCAGCTTATGACCATTATCCCTCATCCTCCCACTGTGCACCTCAGTAAGGAGCACCATCATGCTATGCCTCACCATCCTCTTGGTAACCAACTCTTACTGTACCAGGAGACTGCAGAGCTACTCATTTCATTACAGAAGGCAATCCCATGGATCAAACATGATTGACTTAAACTGGCAAACACTTTCTTTGCATCTACAGAAGCTACTTCCAAGAAGCCTCACTCCATTATTTCCTCAGGGATAGTGGTTGACCAAGCTGCAATACTCCAGACCTTTCTTCTTGCCCTTTCAAATGGTTAACACAATAACCTTTCTCCAGTTATTGGGAGCCTCCCTCAATCCACAGTCTTTCAAAGATCACAGAGAGAAGCCTGACAATGACATCAGTTGGCTTTCCCAGTACCCTCAGGGGCATGGTGTGATTCTTGGGTTTGTCCTGGGCAGGGCCAGAAGTTGGACTCTATGATGCTTACTGGTCCCTTCCAGCTGAGGAGATTCTATGAACTCACAGAGGTCAAGAAGATATCCAAGATCAGTTATTTTCCACTCATGCCCTTCCTCCCTGAACCACATCTCTGAAAACAAAGGCTGTGAGATCTTATTCATGAAGACCAAGAAAAGGACAGGACAGAGCACCTCAGCCTTATCTGAGTCTGCTTTGACTTCTGCCACTCACCTAGCATGGAACCTAAATTTTCTACAGCCACTTACTGCTTTACTCCATCATGCTCTTCCAGAGTTTTACCTTTGCCTCCTCAACACCCTGTTGTTGCCCATCTCCTTCATTACCTTGACACATTTTTCTCCCAGACACTTTACTCACCTCACATAGCTCCTGGGGCCCTTCTCACACCTCAGGCCCTTCTGCCTGTGGCCACCCAGAAGCACCCTCACATAGAGTCAAAGACAATATGTCTGGCACAGCTTGTCTGGTCCTCTGGTCCTTTCACCTGTATTTGCTTCCATACCCCAGATCCTCCTTCCAACCTTTCTTGTAGATGGGTGTCACATTTGCTGACCTCCAATCACCTGGGACCTCCCCAGCTAACCAGGATTGATGATAAATTATGGAGAGTTGCTTGATGGAATATCCTCAATACCCTCACGTGAATTCCATCTGGACCTACAGACTTGTGAGTGCCTGAGTGGCACAGGAGGTCACTAACTACTTCCTTCTGGATTGCAGGGGCTATGTTCTGCTCCCTGTTCATGTCTACCAGCTCAGGGGGCTGAGGATTACTAGTCTTTCTGTTGAAGATGGAGGCAAAATTCTTATGGTGTTACTCATTAGAGGTTTAAAATACTTTATTTCTACTTAAGGCTGACATATGCGGGGGGGGGAAATAAACTCATAGACAGCTCGCCAAATTCACACCACAGGATCAAAAATAATTCTTGCACTTCATTCCATAAGAATTCCTAATACACTATACTGTCCTCTGGAATTTTAATTAGATTTTAAAAAGAATGCAGGTATGGTGTTCAAGGACTATTTTTCATAGCAACAATTACTCAAGATGTAGTCTCCCTTATTATATCTTCTCAAGAAAGCCATTTTTTATAGCTCATCCATTTTTAATTTGATAAAGCCTCTATATTCTGTTCTCCCTTTTCATTTGACTGCTGAGTCTTCTCATAAATGTTCATTTCCTGGCAGCTAGAGCACAATGAACAGAAAAGCAAACTGCTGTTCATCTGAACAAAGACACTCCCACACAGTGGAGTATCTATGTCTGGGAGCCTTGCTATAGAAAAACACATGCCCACAGTTATTCAAAGATTCCACTTCAGCCGCAGTGCAATGCACTGGCAGACATGAATAGCCTTTCTTTTACCTTGTTTATTCAAGAACTATGATCCACTAGCCTGCTTTTAAGTATTTGATATCCTACAGTGTAGAGATTAAATTAGCCTGACGCCAAATGAAAAGCTTCAGACATTATGTTGATTTTTTGGGTAAACTTACGAAACTAAAATCTGAAGGTCTTTTCCTTAGAGATTAAAAGGCCTTTGCTCTAGGATTTTATATTTATTATGCTAGTGAAGTCAATCCTATCTCTGAGAGAAACTGATTTCTTGATAGGTTCTCTCCTGCCTTGAGTGCATTTGAAAGCAAAGCAACCATCTTTCTAATTTCCATACCACTCCTCATGTAATTAATTAAGTATACAATCTAAACCAACTTCCTTTCCAAGCACATTATTGCAAATCAGTCATTTGTGAGAGAAAAACATAAACAGAAATAGGGCTGTATTTTATAACTTGTTTAGGAAGAGTCTTTCATATTGGGAAGGTGGAAGATGGGCTATAATAATACAGCATTTAAATAAGTAAATATGCACGGGGGCACACATAGAGCACTGGTGTGCTCTCATTTCTCATGCTTCCAGTGAAAGAGGTCATGACCCTTCAGACTTTAACCTCATCACTTCCAATTTTTCATCTTGGTTTTTGGAAGAGAAATTTAACCCATCTGGTTTTCAGTTTTATGAGGTCATGAGCCATGAAAGAAAATCTAGCTTTAAAAAAAAGGAGATATATAATCTCTCTGTGTATAAGAGTAGGTTATGCAGATGTTTCTGTTATGTCAGGACAAACTTAAAAGAGAAAAAATATTCTCTGCACAATATTATGCACTCATATGTCTACCACTGTGTATTTCTTTCTGGTTGTACTTACACATTTCTAGTCCCTCTATCAAAACCATACACAATGGTCAACCTTAAATTCCTGCCAACACAAAGCTGTGAAAATCCTGTCTTTGATGTCATCACTGGGATATTTAGCCTGGGACATGTTAGTACTGGGATATGTTAGCACTGGGATATTGGTGCTACAATGAGGCAATAAGTTCATCAGAAGTGAAAGATAGCTACACTTCCTACTACAGCAGGGCATGAACAAGCGTCCCAGCCTGTCCTCTGCTCTATGGCAGCACCAGCCAACACTACCAGACAGAGTCAACTTATGTCTGAGTTGGACATTTCACTGATCAGTTCACACCCCCAGCAATGTATTTAATAGTGCTGGTGAAAGGCACGTTGATTTCTTTTTTTCTTAAAAACACAGCTAAAAAGTCTGCAGCCTCCCTCTCCCCAGCCACACAAGCCATAGAGCTTCAGCAACCACCCCCACACCACAGGAAACATTTTGCATACAAAAGAGTTTGTGAGATCTTTTATGGTTTTCAGCATCCACCAAAGCTAGAGAACCAACATTACAATCTCCTGAAAGACTTATAATATGGGGATACTTGGGAGTCAGATTAGTTCATAGTGTTCTATACACATAAATGATACAACAAAACTATTAAACAGCCCAACACCTTCAGCAGACGATTAACTCATATTTCACTACAAGAACACTGAACGATGCACCTGTTTCATGAACTTAAGAGGTAAAAGCTCATAGTAAAATGCAACATGCAGGAATGTTTTTTCAAGCATATATTTCAAAAAACAGCAAGTTTTGAAAAATTACAACCAAAAAAATCATACATAATTCGGGAAACAATTGCTTCTAATACTATTTCTCTAATTCTCTTACAATCCAAAGGCCAATCAAGTTCTTGCGGACTGTGTCCACCTTAAGTCCTCTTCCCTTCTCCAGCACAGCAAATACACACTGAGCTGTTAATTGCAGTAACGCTAATTAAAAGACAAAACCTCATGACTACATTAACAGTGAAATTGCCAATTAGCACACAAGGTTTCCTCATTACTGCTGCTGCATGAAATGTGAAGCATGCTGTGGATAGCAGTCATAAAAATAAAAGACATTTTTAAAAAGCCAATAGGTCACATTTTCAGCTTACTTCAGAAGTTCTGCTGGAATCAGTAACTGAGAAGCTGACCTACAGGAAAGAAAGAAATTCCTACAACCTTTTGTGAAAACCACTAAAGAAAAATATTGCCATTTTCCACATATGCATTCACAATGGTTTGCAGAGGAAAGAGTACTTGCCTTGGTGTAGCCACTAGAAAATGGCTTAAAAATTTAAAAGTAGGCCAAAGGGTAAGATTTCAGTGCATAATTTATCCTGACTTTATACTCCACATAAGGCATCCCCACAAAGAACTAATGGATACTGAAAGCAGTCCAGGTGATCCTAGTGTCCTTTATTCTACAGAAGGAACACTTATTCTTGTGTCCTTCAGTCTCTTTCAATGACCATTTAATGAAAGTTAATCCAGATCTTCACAACCCTAGAGCTGCTCCCATAAAGTGATTGTGCTTTTCATACAGTCTGTATTTCCTCAGGTCTCTCTCCACTTTTTTCTTTTCTTTTTAAAGGTTTTTAATTCTAATGCAGAGGTCTCATGGTAAATAAAAGGGAAATACTTTCAGCATTATCTTCCTTGAGAGAACCGGAGTAGGTATTTGTTTTTCACTTGCTCCCTTTTAATCAAGCATTTTGTTGACCATAATCAATTTCTTCACTCAGGAGAAAAATGTGCAATTATCTACAATGAAGAAGGTGTGTCTAAGGAATAGGGTGGGGGGGGGAAGAGAAATCAGTGGAACCATCTGTCTGACATTCCTACAACATTATAAGAGACTTGTAATTAACTGCTTGCCTACCAAAGTCTGCCAGCTTTAACTCCCCCGTGTCACTGATCAGAAGATTCTGTGGTTTCAGGTCCCTGTGCAAAATGTAACGCTGGTGGATGTAAGACAGTCCTCGCAGCAACTGAAATAAAAATAACTGAAAAAGAGGGGGACAAAAAATGACCTCTGTTAATATTTTGCATATAACCACAGGTGATTTCTTCACAATATGCAGGGTGCTTGCACATTGCGGTAACATTGTGTCAGAATTCCTCCCAAACTGGCTAACTCCCGCCCAAATTTAACACCATGAAATTTCCATCTGAAAAATACTTACTTTGCAAGGACTAAACCCAGCCTCCAAGCCCTACTATATCATAGATTCAATTTGCCTGCTTTAAAAAGAATGAGAGCAATACAACAGTGTGCAGAAGGCTTGGTTTCTACCAAATTATAATTATATTCCATTTACCCACATGGCCTTAGAGATTAGGTGGTAGCCTGAAGACAGATGTGTATCTTCACTAATTATAGGAAACAACAGTACAGGGTGGATAGGGATGGGGAGATAAGGCTGGGGGATGGGACACTGAAGCAAAAACAAAGAAGAAATTAATAGTATAACAATAATGCCTGTGTATCCAAGGAAATCTGCAAGTACAATAGATGTTATCCTTCGAAGTTTATTTTAATGGGAGCTTCTTATGTATTTTTCATGAGGAAATAATAACTCTCACTGACCTAAAGATGACTTTTGAAACTTACTTGCAATAGTCTTTAAGGTAAATTTAGACAGAAACCTAACTCACCCTCTCCTGGTTTCTTAGAGTCCTTCCCTGAGCTCTATAAACACCCTTAAAACTAAGCATTACTATTGTGTATTTTGTAATTTACAATTATGAACAAAGAGCTGCATGAAGAAAATCTTTTGTCCTTCCCTTTTCATCTCCCCCATGCATCATTCTCCCGCATCCTTTCAGACACTTGCTGTGATAGGCTGTGTTAACCTTCACAGGTTTTGTCAGTACAAAGAGTGAATGAACTCCCAGGAGTTTTCTTTGCAGTTATGAAGAACCTATCCTAATGTAGAGACCCTTCCCATTGCCTGAAATATTTTAAGAAATACTTCAGTTTCTACATGGGAACACAAAATTCCCTTCCAAAGCTAAACATGGAGGATTCAAGAGCAGATACGGACTTTGTGCCTCACAGCTCAGAGGACAGTGAAACATGCTCTCTAGGAAGATGTGGAAACCACACCAAAGATTTGGGAAAAGTCAGGCACACGAGAATTTCTAATAAACTTGCAACACAAGTATCCTATTTAGTGATTACTGAAGTGAAGAGACACTATAAAAAGGGTTACAAAATCTGATTATAGAAGAGCATAAAGGCTGACATGAAAGAAACAGAAATGTCATGTTACTGAAGTTGAAATGAATTTAATTGCATTTCATTTTTTCCCTGAGTGCAGACACAATACACTCTGTGTTTAGCTATTTAGCCAGGGCACAAAGAGCCATATCAATCACCTTCTTGCCAGGGTTGGGTCTAACAATGTGCTGAGGAAACCTAAGAGTAAAATACTGAAAAACAAAGAATAGCAGGAAAGTCATAAGTAACGTGCACATTCCTTTTTGAATTGTGGTTAAAGTGGAATTCATGGTACATAAAAACTATTTTAATAAGAGCAAGAAGCAGAAATGGCTTTCATTACAGCCTGAAAATATCAATTAAATTCTATTAAATTACTTCAAAATAATGTATTTTTTAAAATAAAAAGACGGGCAAAATAACCAGTTTACTAGGCTAAGTCAATGGCATTTAACTTCAAACATTGTTTTTAAATATGCAAAGAAATTTCAATTATCATGGTAGCTTACAGCACTGTAATCTTTGTGGTAACTCAAAATATATTTATTAAAGTCTTTCACTTGGCTTTAGTGGAAAGAGTCAAGTGATTTGACACGATGTGCTAAAAAAAATGCCCAACAACTTCACAGCTAAACAGAATAAACATCTGCTCCTGAGGACAGCTTTGGAATGTAGTTTTATTCCAAACTTGTAGACATGCTGTACTCATTAAGTACTTCCACAAAAGTTAATTAATTCACTCACACCTCCTTCGAGGAAGATGATGAAAGAGAAGGGGGAAAGAAAACCTTTCTGAATTCATTACAGGGTATTTTGCTGCTTTCTCTTCTTCTCCTCCCCTTTGTTTCCCCAGCTTTCCTGGTGTTTTCATGAGTCTGGGTGAGTGTACAACTTTAAATTTCTGAATTCATTACAGGGTAAACTCAGATATTGTTTTGCTGATTTCTCTTCTTCTCTTCCCTTTTGTTTTTATTTGTCAATATTAAATGTGAAAAGATTTACGTGAACACAAGCCTAACATCTGGCAGCAAAGCATTCTGCAAACCACAGGCCCTGTGTGATTGGTTGGGATGAGAAAACACCAAGGGAGGCCTCTCCATTTCCAGTGGTTCCCCACTCCACATAAAGAAAAGATGAATTTTAAAAAACTGTTTCTGATTTCTCACAAAGCACTTCTGCCCTCTCACAGTCAAGTTCCCTCTCCTGATCTTGAGAAAAGCTTTCTCCAAGAAACTCGTTCCCTTTCCAGACTATCTGCATTACCTTCACAAGGACAAAAATGACTCCTAGGTGAGGTGCCATCAATCCTTACCCATACACCCACTCTGAAATCAACAAACCCCCTCTCATGGTCATCTCACTTGCTCCTTCCTCCACCTCACTCAATTCCAATCACCATGAAAGCTCAGCCTGGAGCTTTTGCAGGGGGTTTTGAACAAGCAGCTGAACTGCCTTTTTCCAAGGCTCCAGGATGGCAGCCCTGCAGACCAGAGGACAACTCTAAAAGGAGTCAATGGCAAATTCAATATGTATTTCAACAGGTTGGTTATGATGGTAAAAACAACACAGATTTGTAGCTCTTTAGCTTTTATGTTGGTAATTTTAATATTTGCATGGTCATACACAAGGCTGTATAGGTACTGAATAGCCTGCAATAAACAAACTAAGGCATTATTAAGTAAGAAATTGTATGTGTACAGTTTCTAGCTTATTAGTAAAAACAAAGGTTTTGGTAATAAAATAGGCTCACAAAATGTCAAAGGTCATTGTGGTGAGAGTTGAAAAAGACAGAAAACAGGACAGGGATTTGTCCCTAGAAGTCAGGTTTCCAGCAAAGCTTAACATTAGGAAGCTCAAGACTTTATGTTCAGACAAAAAACGTAACACTTGTGGCTTCAACTCTTGCTTATTTATTATAGCCATTAAAAATTACCTTTTTTCCCCTGACTGTTATGCAGCTCTCACTTTAATGAGCAACATATTTTAATGAAGACTTTTCATTGTCAGTGAGAAAAATGCATGCAGGTCAAAGCTAACTCAGGGTTTATGGACTGTGATATTAAAAGAACATTAGCAGTACTTAAAACTTACAAGAGAAAGCCCTCAACTCCACAAAGGGGTTAGTACCTAAATAGTCCTCCAAGTGTAATGCTTGGATAGCCATTTGAACTATATGCAACATTTGACCAAATGCCTGTAGTAGTTATAAAATACTATGTTTTCTGAGAAACTTGTAGCTGTCTGGATGAACAGCCCAGCTTTCCTGGTGTTTTCATGAGTCTGGGTGAGTGTACAACCTCAAGCCTTACATGCAGGCATCCAATGGCTGCCTGGTGGCCCACGTGCTGCAGAATGCTTTACTATCTGCTGGCCTCTGAACAAGCTTGTAAGTTAGACACTGACACAAGCCATGCAAAACACATCTAAAGGGTGGGATTGAGAGCAGCTGACACTGTCTGGCTTAGGTGCAGAAACCTCTTTCCAGCCCAACGATAAAGGGGAACACATGTACAAGTCACGTGTATCAAGTACTCAGATGACTCCATACAGTTGCCCTCCATTCCCACAGATGGTAGAGAGTTTCTGGCAAAGGATACTGGGGTAAGTGAAAAGCAGAAATTCACAACGTGCCTGGGGAGATTCTCCAGAAAATGTACCATTTTCACACACTGAGGCACTGAGGACCCCAATGACAGAAAGGATGCTTGCCAAGAGGACAGAATAATGATGCCTGTGGGGGGCTTTTTTAAGTCTCCGTGATGGCACAGAGGGATTTCTAAACTATTTTCTGCGTTTCGCTCCCTTAATTCATGTTGTATTGTGGGAATAGGAGACTTGGCCCTAGATACAGAAGTAGAAAGCTACACAGAACTAGAAAGCTACAAAGAACTTAGTTTACAGAAGATGCACAAAACTCTTGGTTCTGCTCTCTTGAAAGTGAAAGACTGCAAAAAAAGCTGAGATAATCTGGACAAGGAGATAACATTATTTCAGAAGAAAGCTGAAAGCAAGCCTGAATTAATGTGTCTTTCCTTTAGCAAGCTTGTACTGCTCTATTGGTTACTTTTGAAAAACAATACACAATACCACACAAGTTTTATTATCACCCATCACTGATTACACAAATGCTCCTGCTTGCTCTGTGTATCAAAGCACACTGTCTGGGTATCGCACAATCATCTGAATTCCCAAGTGTGTATTCAGCATCAATCAAATCGTATTCAGTTTTAATAGGCCATCAAATCTAAAAATACCAGAGGAAGAAACCAAACTTGGGACATCCCATCTCAAGCTTGCAACCAGTGAAGTTCTCCCTATCATCCAGAGGATAGTATAGGCTTATGTAAATTATTTGACTGTTTAAAAAGGCAAAAGGAGGTAATAAATCACTACAGTGCCATCTCACAGCCTTGGAAATAAAAGCAACCAAACACATTACTCAGTTCTGTTTGGGTTAACTAGACCCAAAGACTAGGGAGTTTTAGAACTACTTATTTTAAAACATTAACATAAGAAAAAACTACCTGGTAATACGTACTATCACAGAAGCAATGAGAAATCTCCCTCTGTGACTTCTGCTAGCATGTCAAAAGCTCATCAAGCACAATCTTTTTTAATCACTCTTGGTTTGCTGTTCATTTCCCTCTTTTCAACCAGGATAATAACCATGAGATAAAATCCAACTTTTCACTTCTAACTATGTCCTGGGGAAATACTGTCCTTTTTAGGTCATAGCTTTGTAGGCTCTGTTGCTTAAATTGTCAGAAGAAGAAGTTCCAGGAACAAAGCATTGACTGGAGACAAATTTGCATCCCTACGAATAAGTAAAATCTGAAAAAACTTATTAGCTGTTTGAATCTGCAGGATTTCCAGGACCATAATCAGTTTTATCTCACTAAAAGGCTTCTCCTATCTGACTTCCCTGGAATCAGCTGAGTTCTCTCCAAAAGAATTTTAAAATAATTCACTCTAAAATGCATTTATAAAGGCTTCTAACTTGCTCCTGCATTCCTTACACAAGTGTCTTACCAAAGGCAATGTCACACAGAAATACATATGATACAGCCACCAGCAATGTGCATCACAGCATTGCTTAAAACAATATATATACAGATTTTTTTCACTTATTTGCAGCAGAACTGCAAAGAAAAGAGATTGGAATGTGTTCATTTGCTAACTTCCATTCTCTTTGATGCTCTTTTAATCATTTTTTGTCCCCTCTGGGTACTACTACAGTCATTTGCAATGAGGAAGGTGTGCTTAATTAACTGAGTATAAAGACAGTCCCTTATGATCAGTTATAGTCATCTGCTAATGTTCAGTAAGTGGAAGACTCAGGTTTTTTTCTTCTGAATGGCAAAAGTAAGAATAAATTCAGTATAATTGAATCTGCTTTTTTAACTTTCATCAACTCACTTCCATGATAAACTAGGTCAGAGTGGTAATTGTTGCCTCACTGATTTAAAAAATTTTAGTGTTCTCTTTCTCCCTACAATATATATGTTTTCTTGCCATATGTGAATCATGAAGATCATACAGACAATAAATTACAAGTGCACTTATGAAAGTGACATTCTTCTAGCATGAATTTTAACACACTAATGAAGATTCTGCATTAACTGTTCACAGTTGTGCATATTATCAAATCATTAAGTGACAAGACTGACATGAAGTAGAGTGAAATGCTGATGCCATATTTAATGCCTGATAACTAAAAAGTCTAATTTAAATAATCAATTCTCAATGCCATGTGTAAAAGACGACCTTAATTTGGCATAACATTATTCTGTCTGCTGCACACCTGCTTGTTCACTGAATGAGGAATGAAAAATAGCGACTTCTCAACCACGTTGAACAGCATTGCTTCTTACTTAACATATCTGCTGAAATACACTTTTAATTCAACTTCACATCGCCAGCATGACCAATTTTAGTGATTAGAAGTGAGATTTCAAAAGCATGACATTAGTTAGATTTGCTTCCAGTAACAACAGATAAAATTAAAAGGACCACCACGGCAGGTTTTCACCTCAGAGTTAAAGACTGTTTTCTGCAAATCCCAGTGAGTCAATGACATGAAAATTCATCACAGCTGGATCTATTTCCAGATTTTAACTGCCCACTTCCTGTGCACCTAAGTCTGTGGCACTCAACCTCCTGGTGGGACACCTCTAGTTACACACAGGTGCTCACAGGCCGCAGCTTTCCCCACATCATGTGACACGTATTTGTCACATGGGGATGCAGGACTGGCCGTGTATCCAATGTATGTCTCCCCACAGAAAAAGGGGGAACGAAAACCTCCTGTCCATGCTACAGATGTTGATACAATCACACAATGGAAAGTAAATAGAAACATGCTAGGGAAGCCTACATTGTTAACACAACTGCAACCTAAAACCCAAAGCATTTTTATCCTACTTTTCAGATACTATGCTTTTCTAACAAGCACATGGGTTTGTATCTTACTAATAATAAATGCAGCTACTGCTTAGCAAGAGCCAGTATGCAGTGCTCTGCTACTGCCACAGGTCAAGCAGCTTCACTTAAGTGCAGTAAGCCTCACATGGATAGGACACAGGAGCTGCCTAATCCTTGCATGTTCTGAATGCTTCCCTCCCCTTTGTGCTTCAGATCATCCTAAAGCTGTAATCAGTTCAGTGATAAATATTCATGCTTACAGAAGAAATCAGATGACAACTACCCTATGGCTTTGACTCAGATTATTAGTTTTCACATTAGTGATTAAACACCAAAATTACTCATCTGACAAAAACAGATTCAACTTTAAAAACTGCAACCATTAGTTAAGGACAATGTTCACAGTGCTGCAGTACAGAGAGGAATACATGAATACCATAAATGACTAAGTGCCAGAGATTTCAGATAATATCAGATAACAATCAGTGTATTTCAGTATTTTCAATACAATGTGGTAGAGAACAGCATTAAATCCTTGGTTTAATAAATCCAATATTTTTATAATATCGGGGTTTTTTTTAACTGTATAGTTGCTACAAAGTTGACTGACCTCTTCTTGAGCATTCAGCACCGAAAAATGTTGCAGCATCCCATTATGTCTCACTAATATCTATTTCGTTCCTTTTTAAATATTTTTTTAAAGTTTTAAGACAAACTAATTACATTTTTTTGGTGAAACATAAGCATTTTTTACAGAGATTATTGGGCTACCCTAGGGAAACTTAGTACCCAAATTCCAATCCACATTTTTCCATATAGCCTGACTCAGTATTACAGTGATAAAACGCATTTTGAAAGGTTGTGGCAGGGGTAGGGCTTAGTTAGTTGAGGTTTTGCTTCAAAAATATCCACCCATTATGCACAAAAGACTGCTGTGCCCTGCTTCCTAGGAGAAAGGAAGGCTCAAAAGTGAGATGGCTAAGAGCTGAAGTCTTGAAAGCTCCTGGGAGAAGGCTAAATATTCTTGTTCCCTGCATGCAAAGCTCAACAAGAGGGTCTGCCTGTTTCTTATCACTTTTTAGCCCTAGGAAGAAAAAAGGTGCCCAGGGAGAAGAACAAATCAGTGCAGCAATATTAGATAGAATAAGAACAAACTGGAAGTTCCTTCCCCCTCTGGTCACAGCAGACTACAGCAGGCTTCCAAGTTGCCTGAAGTGAGAGATTTTGAGAGTGATTAAGAGACAGGGACAGCTTTTCTCTGGTTGACAACCCATTGTCATTCAGGCTGGTGTTGCATGGATTAAGGAACAGTGGGTCAGAGGCAAGTGCCTTTTTATATTGCCAAAGATGGGTTTTTTTCTGTCAAATGCTCACGCAAATCAATATTACCTCTAACACTGCAAGTAGAAGAAAAAAGGCAGAGAGAAAAAAAAATTCAGGATGCTTTTCTCAAAAGTCTACAGCTATCTCAAGGCTGCACCACTAATTAAGAAGCAAATCAGCTTTCATTAATAGATTTTTTTTTTAAGGCAGGGATGCAAACAAGCAACGCAGGCATGACAGATGCAAGTCTTTGCTCCATTTATTCTACCAGTAATAGGAGTTACAGTAAACAAACTCAACTAGAAAATAAATGCATCAAGGCATAAAGATGAATTTATGTGCATTACTGGGAATGTAATAACATGGAATAAAAGTTAAAATAAAGGTGATGCTTCAAAGATTAGAAGAAGCTAAGAACAGTTACATTTTCACAGGACATGCTGAAATGCACAAATAAAAAGATACTTAAAAATTAAATTATGAATTTACAAAATGAGAGCCATTTATGGACAGCTGCAAACAAAGGCTCAGGAGAACCAAGAAGGTAAGACAAAAGACTGGTGGAAATAGTCCTGTACCAGATGGAAAGGGACATAAATCAGAATGAAGATCATAACAAAAAAAAAAAAATCACTGGTAGGGTCAACTAGTTGCTCTGACCCATTAGAGTTCCTCCTGTAGGAAGAAATCCAGATGTTCCAGTTGAGCATGGACTATCTCTAAAGGCTGCAACAGCTGTAGGGAAGAATGCCAGGAGTATGGATTTCAGTCTGGGCCAGGAGGAACAGCATGGGGAGAGTCAGGAGCAAATCTTGTACCTCAGTTTGCCACAGCACATTTTGCATCTTGGCAAGTCCCACAGGACACACATATAAATCAATTCCTATTTCCAGTCATGGACAAGGCTGCAGCAGTAGCTTCCAGCAGAAACATAATTATATGTGGGGCCATGTATTTAAGATTTATTGCTTGGCTTCAGTTGTGGAAAAACTGAGAAAGACATCTCTAAAACCAGACAAGAGAAGATGAGGCCATGCCTACTACACAGGGACTTATTAACTGATTACCTTTCCTCTCAACATCTCTAACTATAACACCACACACAGTATATTAGTATACAGTTATAAATAAGTGGTAGGCATGCAAGTTTGTTAGCTACCAAAGGTGTAAATAATTGTGTATTTGGAGCTAATGTATTTTGCAGAATATATGGACTGAAATAACTGCTTTATGCCAATTTCCCTTCCAGCTGATGAAGATGTTTCAGGTACCTAACCACGTTTATGTCATCAGGATAACTGGTTTAACATTATCAGGGATAGGCATTTTTAAAACAACATCTCAGCTTCACACACAAATTCCTTGAAGGGAATTTAAAGCCTGATGTTATTTGTAAGACTTGTGCCTCCATCCATGAATTAGAAAATCCTGAAATCATTATGTGTCAATACATAAAATTATAAATACATACCAATAAAAATGCTAAACCTAATACTTTGGGAAGCAATATTGTTTTATTCGCCTAAGCATATTGTCCCCTGACTTCTACAACTGTCAGCTGAGACATTCTTCTTTATACTTCCACATCTTATAACATCCTGCTTAGTCTTTATCTAAAATAGTTAAGTGACAGCGAATAGCCTATTTAAAACCACAAAGAAAGGCAGTGTCAAACACAACACCTGAGGGCACAGCAATATGTGTGTCCATCAAAGTAATTTGGATTTTTATTCTATTTACAATTCTTCATTTAAAAGTAAGCCTGAGGGAACAAGCATTGTCTTTAGCTTGCAAATACGGAGAAAACTCAGAAATATAATTAGGCTGAAGATACTCTATAGAAACTAAGATGTAAGTAAATAATGTTTTTCCTTCTGCCTTCCTATAAAATACTGTTTTACAAGAACTACTGTACATATTCTTTGGAAAAAGAAAGATGTGTGATTATTTGGGTTTGTATTTATAATAACTGGCAACAAGCCAGAAAGGAATATCCATCAATAGGCAATACTTTCCTCAAGAACAAAATTAAATGGCAGGGGGTCTTTTGTCATACTGAGAGAGCATCAATGGCTTAATCCCACAGGTTAGCCCCAGAGAGCCAAGACTAATTTATTGCTACTGGAATATAATTGCTCAACTGGAAGCTTTTTAAGTGGATTTAGGGATCACATAACCACTGATTCTGAACAAACACTGTCCAAAAGTCTGACTAAAAGTGAAATTACTGAAGAACCTCTAGAAAGGAGGGGCTGGCAGCAAGAGAAGGCTAATTAATATGGCTCAGCTCAACCCTTAGAAATCAGCTGTGGATCCAAACAGACAACTTTGTCCAGAAGCTAAAACCAAAACAGGTGGCAAAGTCTCAGATCCCCACGTGAATAATTCAACAAACTGAGTACAGCACAACAAAGCATTAAAATGAAATGGTTATGAAACAACCATCTTACATCCTCTGAAACAAAAGAGCAGAACAGGCTTTTAGTTTGGCATGCTGATGAAGGTCTGGGAATTTTTAGCATATGTGACTAGGTTTCTGTCCTCCCAGCTAAAGAAATCACTCTCTTGGGATATTTTTCACTCAGCTTTGAGAGCAGGTATTGCACTGAAAATCCCAAGCAGGCTGATTCACTCACTAAAATGGTAGGACCTCAAATTGTCATGCCTGGTTTTAATAATTACTGTGCAGTTAAGGCTAGCCTTTGCTGCCAGCCTGGCAAGAGAATCTACCAAATATATATAACTGATTTTCATCAATATTATTTAAGAGGAAAAAAAGTTAATTGTTCAACGGGATTGCTCATGTTTCATCTGTGGATTGAAGTTTCATCTGCTCCAACTTCCAAATTTTTTTTCATACTCCTCTCCCCCCCCCCGCCCCATCCCCGCTGAGTTTACTTTTATAAATAATCCATTGGGACTTTAAAAAATTTGAACCAGCAGTACATCAGGATTCTATACTTAGCTACTCAAATAAATATTTCTAATGTGTCTATAAGCATCAAAAATGTTGCTAAGCACTGTTAGATGGTACAGATAGCCACAGGAATACATGCAGCAAAATCTAAAAGGGAAATGCTGCTGCTGCAGTTCCCTCTGAGGCTCCTGTTTTAAGAGACAGGTTTCTCAGAATTTGGAGGAATGATGATGCACTAGCAAGCCCAGCTATCTGTCTATATCCATCCTGCTCAAAGACAAGCTCACTGGGCCCTGATATGATGAAATAAAAGTACAGCTATGTGAATTATGGCACCTTTTTTAGCAGGGAACAATTACAGCCACATCAACTACTGCATATCAGAACTTGAGCTACACAGCACTGCAGCCTTGGAGTAAGACTTACAAATCTGAAGCAGCACAAAGAACTTTCAAAGCCAGTCTTCATTTAATCCAAAACTCAGAGAAATGAATGTAAAAGTATCCACACGGGGAAATGAAACACAGCCCCCTGGTTTTAACAAGCACATTCAACACCTGAAACTCTGCTTAGGAAACTGAACAGTGAAGAATGCTCAGAAGTTTTAGGGGTTGAAAAGCAGGTCCTACCTCACCCCCTTTACTGCCACACTCACAGAGCCCTGTGAAGCTGGTAATGGGAGGAGACCCTGTCCATGCTAGTGAAATGTCTCAGTGACAGACATTACAGGGATACTGTCTTGCAGCATACACACCATGTGTTTTCAAAAATAACTTTTGTTCTTTTTTTTTTTTTTGCCAAATATATGCACTAAGGAGGAATTTTCCTTGGTTTTGCAGATGGCAGTAATTCTAATCTAAATTCATATGTTGTAGATGCCACTTTTCATTCAAAGAACACAGAAAATTAATGAAGCTACATGATGTGCAACAATGATCAGCTACTGGAGAAGAAAAAAATACAGCCTCCTTTTAAAATAATTCTTTTTTTTTTCAAACCAAACAGGCCTTCTGACTTTTCCAGAAAAGAGACAGAGTTTTCATGAACTTCGGCATTTCAGTAAGTTAAATACTGGAATAAAGTTCTCAGTATGACAAGTGAAGACTTAAACACTTCCAAAGTAGAACAACAATGGGAAAGATGTCAAAGTGCAAGACAAGTGTAACAAATATCATCTGAGTTATCTATACACACACGACACATTCTGCATGTCTGGTTGGCTTCCATTTGATGCTAAAATCATTTGGCTGACTTCCCAAATAGTAACTGGATCGAGTCTCCACTCATCTATCTTTCCATCAAATCCCTAATAAACTCTCTCTTTCTTGCGTGATGATTCTCAGTACCTACCTTAGAAGGAAAAAAATTTCCGAAGTGAGATCAGCTATAAAAATGCTGATCTGATCCACGCAAGCAAGCAAAAAGGTTAGGGAAGATTTTATATGTCCATATAAAAAGCAGTACAATTCAGCTAATACAATTAATTACACTTCCCTTAAACTTGGTGAACCCACACTGACTTACCTAACTGCAGATCTAGCACTGACAGCCTAAAGCATATTTACCCTGGGGTTTTAGGGCAGTATTGTCTTAAGAGCAAGTGTTCGAATGGAGGGGAGGGATTACCAACACTGTTAACAGCATTCACTAATATATTTTGGCTCTGAGTCAATTTTAAAAATTTCAGAAGTTCTGTTGTGGGTATGCTCAAATACTCAAATACTTGAATTTGTAATTAGTTTTAAAGAAAACAAATACTTAAAAATACAGTTCATATGCCAGTCATTTTCCCTTTAGCTAGCAATCAGTTTCTATGAAACAACTGGCATGACATTTTTTGCAAAGTTACTGCTACTGCATTTGCCTTGAATGTGTGCTCTTTTTGACTCTTACCTTCACATTCTCTGGATGAAGCCCTCCAGGGTGTTTGTCCATGTACTGACATAAATCAGTGTGCTAAAAGAAAGTCAGATGGAGAAAACTGTATTAATATCTGTATGACTGCAGCAGTAAATACTCCTCTACTTAGGAGTGGACAGAAAAATGGAAAATAAGATTTTTTTTTTCAGCCACACATGTGCAAACACACACACGTACGTTTACACTAATTTTATTTAACAGCTTTGATAACTGATATGAATATTCAACAAATGCAAATTAGTATTTTTTCTAACACCCTGCATTTGGCAGAATAATTACCTGAATTTTAATATAATTCTAAAACTTGTAAGTACAGTATCACCATCAACACCACAAAGATTATATCTAGACAGAAGATGAAGAACCTAAAGGGAGAATCTCACATTCAGCTCTCATTGTTCACATTAAAACATTGCCTTTTAAATATAATTTTATAGTGATTCTCGATTAAGATGGCGTAAAGGTTTAGAAAATAAAGCTGAAAGGCACTGCATATCAGAGTACTGAATGATACTTTCCAGCTCAAAAAGAAGCACATATTAAGGACATGTACAGCCATTAAATACAGATACTTTAGGAAAGAGCTTCATGGAAAATTCAAATCTAAGTTTTCACTTAATTTTCTATATTAACTTCATTCTCCTATATTTCCAGCAAAAATAGCAGAAAATCTCTTCAGAAAAAAAAAAGAAGGCTTACAATGTATAGATGAGTGTTATTTTTAATATATAAATATTTATAGCTTTTACTATGGAAACACTTTTCTCTGAATTCTTCTCTTACATTTCTACACGTCAGCAGCATGGTTTCAGTCAAGTGGCATATTGCTTCTCTGATGTGCTTGCACAACTCAGCTTCTGGAATTATGTTCAAAATAAAAAAGCAAAAATATGCACTTGATTAACCAGCAAATACTCAGAGACAGACGCTGCCTTCCACATCTGGTTTCTGAACACATCTGGTAAAAATCACCCAACATTCCTTGAAAAGCTACTTGGCAATACCTGCCTCACATACACAACAGCCCAACTAAATACAGGGAGTTTTCAAAGTGAGAGTTTTGGACAAAAGTTGCCTTCCACATAGCAGAATGGTCTCTCTGAGCAACATTTCCCAAACCAGGAGGCATTCTTTAGATCTCTTTTGCAGATTTATAGAGATACATCGGAGAGTTCACACCCAAGACACAAATTTTTTTCTAGCCACAATCATCTGAAAATCGCTTCTGAAATCACAAACTACAAAAACACACTGTGCATGTAGAATTAACATTGCAAAGACATAAGATGCACAGGATGATTAGGCTCTGCACTAGCAAAACTATTTTCAGGAATTCCTACATGGCTTCAAGAGAGTGAGAGCCCTGACTGCAGGAAATTGCTTGAATCCCAAAATGAACAGCATGTGTATCACAAGGGCAGAGGGCACACTCAAACAGGGAAACCACACTAAATACAACAAAACAGAGATTATTCTAAAATGCAAGATACAGCCAGAAACTCTTCAATTTATAGTTTACAAATTAGAATGCATTTACAGAGAAAATTTAAAGATAAATTTAAAATATTCTACCAGTGAATTGTTAGTATCAAAGAAGTGCATTTTGCATAAAGACTCTTAAGTTTAAAGACTTATTCCTCATTTCTGTAACATCTTTAGCCTTAATGTACATATTCCTCTTCCATTCTCCCAGTTAGTTTTCTGGGTCTGTATAAATAAACCATGCCACAAATGTACCAGTCACCCTTCAGTATGCATCACCACATTGTACATTTTTGTCTTGTTTACTGTATCAACACCAAGAAAACACGCTTAAACAAGGTTGTTGGCTAACCTTGTCATTTGTTTTGATAAACTAACAGTACTAATCCCAGCACAAGAGTCTGCCTTAACATCAGCTGAAACACCATTACTACAAGTGATGTCTAGTGTCAAATAAGAAATTTGTGGGAATCCACTCATTTTAATAGGTTATCTGTTATTGAAGAGAAATGTCAGTCTTTGAATAGTGCTAGCACCTGCAGTACTCAAGGGAAGTTTAAAAAAAAGCAGGACATTTCACTTTAGAAAGCCCATTAGGGTGGCCAGGGAAGCACTGTCCCATCCTCAGATGCAGCCATCGCAGCCCCTGAGCACGGCACTCTCCCTCGCGTGGGCTGGCTCAAGGAATGATCATTTCCCCCCAGCTCAGTCTTTCAGCCTTTGTGAGCGACAGATAACCTGGTAGGTGGGAAGTTTATTGCCTCCTTCGTCTTCTATTGATTTCTACAATTTGCAACTGGTCAGCTGACAGAAACCAGATCAGAGGAAGACAAACCCAGTGTTGCTTCTGAAGGCCCCTTCCTGAAGCCCCACCACACCAGCTGTGCAGTAACTGCGTATTTTTATTCACCAAAAGCCTTTCATCCTATTCAGAGTCACAACACTAGGAATAGCAATAAGTCATATTTTTTATTTCCAATATACTTGTAATAAATGGTGAAGATAACACCATTTTCTCATATTTCAGCTACCATTTGGATGCATTTTCTCCATACAGAAACATCAATGACAATGTGTTTGTGTTATCCATCATTATTCTTCCTAACCCGAGGAACTACAACTGGGAGCCTGATATAACCTTCTGCCATCAGTTTAACCATCAAAACCTTCAAAAACTGACTGAATACATCTACCTAAAATTCAATGTAAGCAGCAATTTCCTCAGAATCCTGGAAACCTTACAGAGTCAATTGTGCTGCAGTCTCTTGGCATTTATTTTTTCCTTACACACACACACTACAGACACAGAGGAATCTCTACCAAATCTTCATTCAGATGGGGAAGAGAAACTGAATGCCTGTTCTGTTCAAATCTTTCAACAGTTTGCTTTCATAAAGCTGAGAGTCCTTCTCATGAAAAGTAACGAAACATTATGGTAAGAACTGTGGAAGCAACCTAAAATGTTAGAGTACATTGCTCCCCACTTTAAAAAAAAAGAAGGTGGCAGCAAAGCAACGGCAGCATCAGCTGCTCCTCTTTTCCCAAGGTAGGGACTCAATGCACATTGAATTAAACATTAGTACAGCCAGGAAAACTGACAGTGCTGCAGAGACAGCTCTTTCTAAACCTGTTTTCCCTTTTGGCAGCCAAACTGTCTGCTCCAGTGCTTGTGTGCACAACTGACATTGAAGAAGACAACATGAATGCAAGTTTCAGGAAATCATTAGAAAAGAAAACAAGAGAGCAAGCTGGATGAAAGCAGTTTTCTAATGGTATTCCATGAAATTTGTACCATATAGATGAATGGAGTCCTTTTCTTCATGTCGTATTTCAAGGTGGAAAATAACATGCTTTCCCAAGTGGAAGAGTGGCTGCAAATACAGTCTACCCATACTCTGACACTGAAATCTTTCCTGCAGTCACCACTCTGATCTAATAAAATACATACCCTGAAGGAAAACTCAAGATACAATTACATATTGGCAATAACATAAAACTATACTGAAACAAGGATTAAACACAAGAAACAGACCAACCAATACACCTTTTACAGTCCATTCTGCACTGTCTCAGAGGATGAGGGCACCTCACAGGGAAGCAGTATACACCAGGAATGCAGTACAGAGACTTCCAAGTAATTGCACACATTCTGATCCCAAGTGGACCTGGCTAGACCAATTCTGCTTTGAGCTAGATTTTAACAGCTCTATCAGCCATACTGTTAATCCCCAACACACAAAAATCACCAAAGTAATACTATGCTGACAGAACATTTGATATTTTAGTTTAAGTTCAAAATCACATTAGTTCCTGCTCTTTACACTCCACCAGTTTACCCACGCCTATATGTACAAATATTTTATTAGCACTCCTCTGCTCATAATAGCTACACAAAAAACAATGAACAGAGATAAATCAAGTTTCTGTAGAGAAGAACTCTACAGAAAAAGCTAGGAAAGTCCAGAATTAATGGGGTTTATCCAACCTTCTATTTGTTTCCCCATTAAATGCACATTATGATAACTCTTAAAAGGTGTAATGTAATCACATACTTTTTTTCCTTCCCAAGATTAGACATACTCATTGAACAGAATAGGAGACACTTGATTAAAAAATAGCTGTGCTGTTTTATGGTTGGGAGGTTTTTTTTTATTCTCAAATAGCTTGCAGTGTCTGGCTTTTTTACTACTTTGAAGACAGAAATAACCTCACAGGTTTTTCTACCCTGCTTATCACTATGCTACTGACACACTTTACAACCATAGAATAATTTCATAGCAGTGCACGGGACATAAGGCATTACTTCCTTTTATCGGACAGGGAATTGAACCAAAGACAAAAAAAAAATCCTAAAAATCACTGATCTGGGCAATTCTAGTCAAAGAACGTTGGTTTTAACTTTTCAGAGTATTTGGCACTATTTAGCCTTCTGTGTTTTGACTGACTGTGGTGGTAATGAAAGATATTCTGGTGTACACATGCATCCTTCACCCACACACACACCCTCTTCCTATTCTCTGTCTGATGGACAAGGTGGTTTGTCCTAAGCTAAGAACACCAGGTGGGCATTGCAGAAGGAACTGTCTGGATGCTCGCATTGCAGAGATGGGGAAGCTGATATGTCGTTATTGACTTTGGTGCACACTGGCTTGAGAAAGAGTATAAAATGCACTGATAATATTTAAATACATAATAACAATAAATCTAATCATAATCATCCACCTAATCATTGTGTCCTTTTCATGCCTGGCTGAAAGCCTTGTCTCAACTACTCTGCAACGCTGGCTTCAGTTACAGCTGTAAATGTGTGATGCTTTTGCAAAGGAGACTGAGAATTTCATGCTGAATAGCAGAAATCTGTCATATCAGAATTGTGATGACAGCACTTTCTGCTGGTGATGACAATTCTCAATACAGCAGGGATGGAACCCAGTTCTCTACACCAGTATTACCTGACTTGAAATGATACTTCAAATGAGGCAGGAACCTCAGAAGATGCCCTAGCTCCCACATTCACAAAAAATGAGAGAAATTCAACAACAACCACATGCCTTCACCAGAAAATCCTCTGCAGAGCTGCATAACAAATGTTTCCACAAGGATGAAAAAAGGAGATTGCCCAGGCCATCTTTATCTTGGTGTACTTCAATTTTAAGAGCTTCACTTTTCCACTTCACTAACAAAACAATGTTTTGTGCAAAACTTGTTATGCTTTAAGTGAACCACTTGATCTCTTCTCTCACTACTGGCTTACCCAGAAACAATTTCACTTGCTCAGAACTGAATAACTACAATATTTGAAGTGAGAAACTAAAGACAAATCTTTGAGATGAGAGGGGGAATCTTCAAAGATAGCTCTTAAGTACAATTTATGATTTTTCTGAAGCTTATCACTTGACCAGATTTTGGATGATTTTCAAAATAATAGCCCAACGCTATGCACAGAACAAAGACTACCCATCCCCTAAATGCCAAATCCATACTGTACAGCTGGAATATTTACAATAAGGATCCTCCAGATATAGGTTCAAATGTGTTTGCCATTTTGGCTGAAAGTAAAAGCAAATATAGACAACCTGAGACAGACTTTGGCATTTTTTGCCTTCAAATAATGGTATTTCACTGCTGCGTGCCATAAAATCACTGCTCCAGGGCTGCACCTTGACTTCAGGGCTCTGGCACACACAGCTACACCTCCTTGAGAAGGCCCTGTGCAGCTTTTTTGTTACCTTCTCTCGATGCGTTAAAACACAAACCCTTTCAGTGCGTGTCTCAAGTAACAAGGCCTTCATTAAGAAACTCCTGACCCTTCCTGGGCTTGATGGCACAATTTCTGCATAGACCAGAGACTGCACAATGCTTCCTAGGACAGGGGATTAAAAACTCATGCTCAGCAATGCTGGTTCAGTGAGTCTCGTTTCCGAACTGAATGTAGAAGCACATCAGCCAATACCTTTTTTTGACCCAAACTTTAATTAATTGCAAATATTTTCCTCCCTGTGATGAAGACAAGTATAACAACTCCTACAGGTAGCTGAAAATGAGAGAGAGATTAAGTTACTTTCCCAACATAACTGCTCATAGTCTAAACAAAAATCAACAAAGTTGTACAGGGATTAAAAAAAAAAAAAAAAGAAAGAAAGAAAATGCACACTTGCTCAGACTCTCTCTGTAATATTTTGCACTCATTTTTCCCCCATACCATCAACTACCATGACAACTCTACAAAAAGTATGCCTTACTTATGAAATATTGTCTTCCAGACTCACATGAAGAAATGAATTGATGAGCTGGGGTTTTGATTTAAACTTGGGGCAGTGTATAATTGTATGAAGGTCATTTTTATTCAGCAAGACTCTGGTTTATGTAAGTAGACACATGTGTGTTTATGTTTGTGAGCACACTGTGTATAAGCATCTGCTGAAGGGAAAAGAATTCTGACTGATATTTATACAGCTGAAGCAAGGTTTATATACATTACATCCTAGTTCTGGAAAAGAGAGGGTATGCAAACAGAGGGGGAAAAAAAGGCAAATGTTGATGGTGCAGACTCTTCCTTTCTCCTCTTGAAGGAATTCTAATTATGAGTAGATGAGTAAACCACAAGCTGGAAAATGTCCTCAGATATGCTTAGTGCTTCACTTTAACATCAACTATTTTGCTCAACTATCTTGCTCAGAAATCAGAGATTCTGCTACCTAACACAAACATGTTCAGACAAAGGGCAGGACGTTTCCTTTCAAAGGCACAGCCAGTGACATGAAATGATCTCCACTTTGCCCACCCTTTTCCATAATAATAATGTGACTATCATTCTCTTCTAATTAAATTAGTCACTTCTAGTTCCCATGCAATACATTCTCTTTCCCTCCTCTTCCTCAGTCATGATAAATCTTTATGTGACTTAGTCGTCCCATAATTCTGTGTAATTGGTTTCAGCTGTCATTTTTGAAGCTGAAACGCACGGAGAGCCCAGGGCTTGTGAATGGAACAGGAAGCACTTCCAACTGCATTCTCATCATGTAAAACCAGCAATGTGAAAGAACCCTCCCATTAAAACAAAAACGGGAGTATTTGGCTGCCGGCGATGCCATCATGCAGCAGACAGATTGTGCTGCTCCACTGAGGCAGCGAGGCTGTTGTGAGCCATTCCTCTCTGTTCAAAGGGGAGCACATATTATTTATGCCCTAGCAGCTTTCCTGACTAAAATACTTCTCCTTCTGTCACCAACAAATTCTTAAACCGATAATATAATTTACCAATAAAAGTACAGGCACCAGGAATATTTGAAGTGACAGGAGAACAAAAAAAGTTAATTCCTTTTAAATGGCATGTGTCCCCCAACCTAAGTGCTCTGCAGATTACTGTGCCACAGTTTAAACTTATTTCATGTCACTGGTATTTTCAAAAGTGTCATAGACTCTTCATTTTCATGTATTTCTATGGCTTTCTGTAATTCAATCTCTTCCCTATATGAGATGACAGTGTTAGCCATGCTAACAAAAAATACCCTACAAGGTGTCTCTGGGTGATACCTAAGGAACATCCAGCAAAACAGCAGCAGGCATCAGCACCAGCTGTGCTGAGCAGCAGGAGAAAGATATATATTAGGGATTCAAGAAAGAAAAAACTGCCCCACCAGACAACCTTAGTGAAAACAATTCTGCTAACAGATGTTTTTAGTGTCTTGGATTTCTCTCACACTATCAACAAAGACAAGTATACTTCAAAATACATGAACTATACTATACAGAAAAGGAAGCTAGGTGGGGGGTGAGTACATAATACAGATAGAAACCTGTCTGAAAACCCCAGAGAGAAAAAGGGATGCACAGTTGTCTGATTTTTTGGCTGTTACTAGAAAAGATAAATTTATTTATGGATACAAAACCCCTGTTCATTTCACAGAGAATAATCTGGTTTCTTACAGACAAGTGAAACACACACTACTAAGGAAAGAATTGTTGAATGAACTAAGAGATCTTCAACAAAATACAGTTTTCTAAAGATGCTAGTTTATCCTCCTCCTTATTCTCTGCCCACCTTAATAATTCCATCAGCTTTGTGTTCTTAGTAAATCAGGTTAAGGAGACATAACCCACTTAATTTAGTGAGATTATTTGAACAAAAGAATGGCATTGAAAAAATCAATAGGAATTCCTGCTTAGTATGACCAAAACATAGCATCAAATCATCAGCTTGTGTAAACTGTGATGGACTTAGAGACCCCAAAATCAAGAGAGTTGGGACAATTTTTGCAAGCTGTAACACATGTGCCCACAAGGATGGACATGTGCACTTTTTCTCTAATTTTTTATGTCATTGAGCTTCCACAACACTGACCACGATATGCACATATAACAAACAAACAAGCAAACAAAAATAAAAATAATAAAAATTTGAAGATACGAAAAAGTTTCTTGTTAGAGCATGGAAGATACCCATAAGATCACAGTGAGATTACTTGCTCCAGGACCATGTAAGCAGAATACGTACATGGCAGGGAGGCTGACACTCCACATACAGCCACAGTAGGCAAGTATCCACACTAATATTGGCATGGTACTGACCATGGATAATTCAGTTGTATCTGCACAAGCTCAGCTGGCACAAGAGCCCTTCCTATGGTGATGTGCTTGGCTACAAAAAAAAGGCCATCTTCAGAACAGGAAACAACCAGTGCAAAGACTTTCTTTAAAAGCTTCCACATCTGTGTAGACCTCTCTTCACACTGGCTGAGTGATTTTTTCCTGTCATGTATCCTAATCCTACCCATGCATGACTGTAAGATTAATAAAGATTCTACAGGGAAAAACTCAGTTCAGACTGCAAGGAACACAAAAGAAAAAGGATGCTTCCATGGATTAGATCCTCTTTATTCAAAGTAGTAAAACAGAAAAAACTATTAGGGCTTTTTAACTTTCAAGACCTGTCTTTTTTTATTACTTAGGCTTGATTCTTGATTCCTGCTATTCACCATTTCTTAATTATCTTTTACATCATAAAACTATAACAGTATCTGCAATTATTGACTTATTCATTCTGACTTCAGAATTTTTACTACTATTATTTTGCCAGAACTGCTCATCCCAAGTTTCTGTTTTTAAAGATTGCATAGATGTATTTTTATCAATATGACTAAATTAGTACAAAGCTACATACTTTGCTCAGGAAGGAAAAATCTATTTTTAAGATTTAGAATTATGGTAATCATCACTCTCTAAACAGTAAGTTTTGGATTGGTGGTTTGTTTGTTTGTTTTTTCAATCTGAACCAAATAAATCAGAGCTTCACATTTTAAGAGGAATTAAATAAGAGTTACGACCCATATTATTAAAGAGAGCATGAGAAAAAAATGTTTAACTAGACTGGACAGTCTCTAATGCAAGTTGAGATACTGTCAGGTTTCACCTCAGAGAGACAATGGCAATGCCAGTTTATGACTAAAATTAAAAGATAAGGAATATGTGGGATGCCACCAGAACTACTGATGGTAGGGCTGTGCAGAAATCTGTAACATAGAAATAATTAATTACTAAAAAAAACAACCAACAAACCAACACAAACAAACAAACAAAAAGCCTACAACTAGAATAATTTCTTTTTTTAAACTTTGTTTAAAGTAGTAAAAGAAGCTGATATATTTTTTCTTCAGTTCCTGACACAGGGAAGCAACAGTGTATTAACTTCACTGAAAGACTGAAAGTGTTCATATTTCACTGTGAAAATTATGATGCAGAAAGATCCATATAGAACGGACTTCAAAAAGAAAAACTAATAATTTTACCTATATCTACTATCAATGACATAATTCTATCAATTATTTGCCTAAATTGTTCTTTAAAAACTGACACTATTAAACAAACCATCACCCCATAGTAGCTTCTTTAGTGCTTTGTTATTGTTATCAATAGAGGCATTCCTGGAATTTAATCTTTCTCTTCCTTACATAATTTCAGGTTTCCTTTTTTATCCTCTTTACCATTCACATAGAAATAGGTCACTGGCTTTCTCTATGATATATTTAAAGGTTGTAAATGTCTCATAATTTTTTTATCCCCAACTCTTAAGAGCCCTATTTACTTAGACTTTTCCTTAGAAGGCTTTATTCTCGATGTTTACTCATTCTTGTCTTTTTCCCCTCAGGTCTCCATCTGATTAATGTCTTTCTTGCGTGTACAAATTTACCCTGTAGGATGGTGGGCTTACCTGTACTGAGTGTCATCACTGGCATGTCTATTATGCCTACTATGCATGTCTATACTACATGTATGTGTTTTTGATGGACTTCAATGACACTTGAATTTTTACCTGTAATTTAGGAAAAAACTAATTGGGATCTGTCAGAAGGTAGAATATCTCATGTGATTTCCAGTATTCCATCCGTCAGCTCAACTCTGCATGTTTCTTGTCCTTTGATTTTGTTGTGAGTATTGTTTTGGGGCTTTTTTTAATACTTACATTGAATGCAATTTTTAATATTTAATAAAAAGAATAAATAATAGATGCTAATTATTAAATGGTGCACAACACTGCAAATCTAACCAATATTTACCAACCATTAGTAAATTGTACAAAAATTGGTCATTGATATACACACAGCCTTCCAGCCTGTTGGACTGTAAATCTTGATTAATTTTATTAATATATCTATTCATCAGCATGTGCTCTCCATATGAAGTCTACACAACATTTGGAAATCCTGCAAAGACAGGATCACAGAATCCCAGAATATGCTCAGTTGGAAGGGACCCACAAGGACCTTCAAGTCCAACTCCTGGCCCTGCACAGCACCATCCCCAAGAGCCACACCATGTACCCAAGAATATTGCATGAGTAACATCTGTCCTTGCTAGACATGTGTAAACTTCTTAGCCTAGAAGGAGTATTTTTATTTAAATTTAAATATATTTTCTCATTCCTTCCTTCCTTCCTACCGATTCCCATGTCTGGTACAGTCTTTACCTCTTGGCAAAGTGCTAAACAATTTCCTTCTGAAGTACCACTTCAATCCTTCCCTCCTGAAGCTTTTTTTTTTTTGCATTTCCAGCCTATACTTGGACATCAGCAGCTCCTGTCTCTGATCTGCTCTTTAAAACTTGAGAAACAAGGCTCTCCCAACAGCAGTATTCCCTTACTGCCTCTTCTCAATAGTACAGGATTTTCTTTCTGTTTACTCTCAGCCTTGTTCTGTCACCTTTTTGAATGCAACTTAAGCAATGCAATTTGTGGCAAACCTGGGGCATGAGGCAGGGTCAAACTACAGGGGAAGAGCTCCTTCTCTGGCCAAGGTAAACGGAAACTACTGAATTCAACTGCTCCCATGCTGGGAGTCCTGAGTGACTCCGCTCCTCCCCAGAGAGGACAAGCATGTTCACAGTAACCAAGGGTGTCTGCCAAGAGGTGACTGGAGGCACCTGGCTTGTTGCAGAGCTTCACCAGCTTTCAGTCCTTGCTTACCATAGCTGGACCTTGATTTCAAACGGGAAGAAAATCACCTGTCATTTCACTTTCACACCAAAATAATGTTATTCAGGCTCCAAGTTTCACTCTCAGTCAAGGATTAGAAGACTCCTCCTTCCTTCTTTTGCCCAGCTTCTCCCTAGGTATTACACACCACTGAAGGATCCTAGTGATAAGAGCTCAAAAGCAGCTCTGGGACACTATTGGTTTACCCTGCTCTCTCACCTGCTAAAAAAATGTGGCTTTTTTTGGTTTGTTTTCATAAACAATCAATGCCATCCTACCTTTAGTTTCAACACTTGTTCCCTAATAAAATAAATTAAAATGGAAAACCAGTAATAGCGTTCAATCCAAATTATCCAAAGTTACAAGAAATTGAAATTTTTCAATGGCAAAATTTTTGATCCTTGCAGGTGATGAATTTTTCCCATTTTCTTACATAATACTTTATAAGTATTATGTAAGACAAATTTGTCCCAAGACAAATTCAAAATCTCAGCTGTGTAATTCTTAATTCTGATAAAGATAGAGATATATATATATATACACACATATATGTCAATTTCCAATGAACTTTAAAATGAGAAACTCAAGCCTATTTTTTTTCTTACAGGAAGTGGGAGGGAAATGCAACTAATGAACTTCATTAAATAAATTCATTGTACAACAACCTATTTTAGCTGCTGTAATGAAGCAATGAGAATTAAACTTTCTTCTTTAATGGAAAGTAATTTTTAGAAGCAAAAACATGCACAAATATCAAAATAGGCAAGGCAATTGAAAATGCTTGGGTTTAAATTACGTTATTAGATTACTCTGGAGCTTCTTCACTGTTGAGGCAGTCATAATATTGCTCATTACTCATCCTTCCAATTATAAGTATCTGTTCTTGTTGCAAACCTAGTTCATAAATATTGAAAGCATGATGTAAAGTATTGCTATACAAGCTCACTTTTACATGCCAGAAATAGGACAAGCTGCTGGTTCATTTATTGATAATAATATACTTAAATAATTATGCATAATACTAAAAACCTCATTATCATTCTACCAAGCCTGTAGCAAATGCGTCTTGCTTAGGATTGCCTTTCAGCAATTAAATGTTTCTAAATTCAGTCATCTTCCTTTTAAATAAACAAGTGAAGCAACAAACGGTAGCAGCTAATGATCATTTTAGAGCAAACAGATGTGAGCCCATCTTCAGAGATCTCTCAATATGCCTGAGATCTCACCTGTAAAATTCACCACCTCCTTGGGCAAAGCCGGCCATACCAGTGACACTTCCACTAAAGGCACCACCCCCATAAGATCGCCTAAACTAACACCTAAACAGAGCCTGGCAAGGAAGGGAACAAAACCCAACAGTCACACTTCTCCACTGAACTGTAAAGCTGAGCTGACCTTTTACTTCGGGAAGTCACTGCAGTCTTAGCATATGCAAAGTGTGTAAAAATTTAATATTCACATCTTGTTTAGCACATCCCAGTTAAATATACTGAAATTATTTTCTTTACCATCTATACGTGAAAATCTATCAGCCATTCAGGTTTTGTAGAGGAAATTCCAAGCAGCTCATTCTCAAAACTTCCCAGGTAGTAAGCAATGGCTCTCAGTCATCCAGTGATAAAACTGAGCTCTAAGAACTCTTTGCAATACGCTGACGTAAGAGTTAACAAAGAACACAAAGAAACTATGCCTGAGTAACAAGGTACTGTATTCTAAACTATTTTTTGACTAAGTTCTTTCACTCAAAAGGAGTTAGCTCCCTTTCTCTTCTTCCACATAAATGTGTACAGCTCCACATTCACCACCAAAATGTTTATACGGAGAATAAATTTTTCCTGATCTTCAACTGTCAAACAGAATTTTTAAAGATTGACTTTTCTTGGCTTTGCAGAATGTCATGGGTTAGCAAGCATAGTCTCGGAAGTGATATTCTTGCAAAGGGGTGTTTACAGCTTCCTCTGTGATCTGACAGAACCTATCAGCTGGCCAGTTTGAATATGGACAATTCTCTAAGCCACTTAAAGTTGTGACTGCCTCTGTGATCCACACTTAAGAATACACAAAACCCCCCACAGCTCTCTCTCGTTTCCGGTGCTGGGACAGGTGGTTGCGGGGCCCCGTACAGGGGCCTGGTGGGCCCGGCCCAGGCCCTGCTCGGGCCAGGCCAGGCTGGGCCACGGTCATCCTGGAGCTGATGGGCCCTGTTCCACCCACGGAACATTCCTCCTCCCCTTCCCCCCCCCACAGTCCTGCTATGGGCAGCCGGAGTGGCTCGGCTCCCCCTCTCCAGTGCGGCCAAGATTCAGCTGAAGCTGCACCGCTGTCCGGCAGAGATCATGTGAGCAACAGTGATAAGCAAAATTCCAGCTGCAAGACCTAGGTGAGATTAACTCTTTTAGTGCTGTGAAGAGCTGAAAACCTGAGGGAAGAGAAAGAGGAGATGCTTAAAGCTGAAATTCTGTTGTAAAGCTATGATGTATCAGAGTACTCATTGTAATTTCATGAAGGCATGGGGGGTGGAGCGTTCAACTTGTACTTGTGAGCAAAAGCACCTGCGCTGAGATAGGCAGATGCTGAAGCAGCTGTAATTTCATGAGAAGTTTGAACAGGGAGAGATGGAAGCAATGAGGACTTTTGCTCCAAATGGAAAAAGAGAAAACCTCAGTTCCTAGAGATGCTCCCAGAGATAGTCCTAGAGATGAAGATGAGGAAGACCCTTTGCTCCCAGGGAAGGAGGAGGACCTCTGTTCCTAGAGATGAAATGCTCCCAGAGATGGGTGAAGAGAACTTTTATTTCTGAATGGCTCAACCTTAAAATTGTACCCCAAAAAACTTCAAGAGTGGACCTCAAAAGCAGTTGTGGGAAAAGCTGCAAGCCGGGGGAAGGGACTCACATGCGAGCAGAGAACCAACCTGGGCGGCTGGCTCGTTGTGATAATGTTTTCATAGCATGGGCAAGAGAGACTCCTCTTCCTAAATGGACTGAACAAGGCTATTATAGAAGTGGTAAACAGACTGAACATCTCAAGGGTTGTCTTTCTACATTGTCAGTGGGAGAAGGGAGAAAGGTGGGGGGGGGAAGAAGTGTTCTGAAGGTGTGGTATGATTTTTTTTTTCTCCTTTTAGGTCTGTTAATAAACTTCTTTATATTCTTTCAAGTTTGGTGCCTGCTTTGCATTTCTCCTAATTCTTATCTCACAGAAGGTAAACAGTAATGAGTATTTTGGACCAAACCACTACACTAAATTGGTGTTTCTGCCCGGTTACAAACACAACCCGCTACACAGACCACCAAGGTTAAAGTTAAAAAACTCTGTCATGTTTTCATCTGACAGACATTAAAAAAAAAGGTAATTTGAAGGACCCAGAGAATTTAATGACTGCCATGTTTCCTTTCAGAGGCTATTCTGCTTTCAGCATTTAACTTATTACTGTAATGCATTTTGCAATGAAAGGTGCTACATGAAAATAAATTTCATTTTACTGTTTCAGGGTCAATGCTGAAACTAAACACTTCCGATAACCTCAGACATTTCACCAGTATTATTTTCCCAATGGAATCATCACCAACCTAGCAACACAAAGTTTCCATTTTCTGAGAACTCTCGGATCACTAACTGTTCATTCCTAATTTAGTCATGATACCTCATTCAAATGTCTTTTATTACGTTTGAAAAGGTCAATAGTGATCAATGGCAACAGTGTATCAGTTCCATGATCTCTCTTTAGGAACTATATGAAATTCAATCCCTTTTAGGTTAGGATTCAGTCATTCAGAAATGTACACCACCATGTAATTTTAATCACATTAATATTTTGACTTCTTTCAGTGCAAATTACTCATATGATTGAGCTAAACCATGTACAGGTGTTAAAATAACAACAAACCAGACATTACTGATACAGAGCTCAGTAACACCGATTGCACAGCTAGATTGCATACTCGACCAGCCAGAATTTGTACATTTAAATGGGCAACTGTAATTTTTGCCTCTGCACATTCATATTATGCACCGACTGGAAGATTTTTAACAAAAGGAACAAATGAGATCTTTGCAATCATGCAATTAAAACCTGTATCATGCACACCCACAAGAATTCAATTCAGGTTATGTGGGCACTCTCAAGCATTATCAGATGGCATTAGCTATTTGATCAGACTATAACTTTACATTATCTAACAATGAGAACAGACTTTTGTTATGAAATGCTGTCATCTCAAGGCACAGGAGCATGTTACAATGTCATTATTATACATTTAGGCTGTTAGGAGAGAATAAAGTATCCTTCCTTTCTTCCTGAGCACCACCTTGAGAGACTGCCTACCAGCCTAAACACTAAAATATTACTTGGATCAGTTGCTAGAAACCATTACTAAATGAGATTCTGAAAATGTCTCAATAGCCACCAAATGCCATGGGAACCAGAAGGTGCAACCTCCAGCAGGGTTGGTTCATTGTTGAAAAATAGCTAAGTGAATCCAGAAGAATGTGCCACTGCATGAAGCTTAATCTGTGTCTATACTTATCACGGACAGTACCATGATATAACATGTGTCTGGGAGCCAGAGTCTTAAACAACCTGTCAAAATAACCTTACTGGATATAAAATCTAGAAATTTGCATCAGTGTAAAAAGAAAAATGTAAAATCCAGAAATTTGAAATTAGTATAATAGGGAAAACCATGTATTTTAGGAAGAAACATATTCTATACATCTAATTTCTCAACCAGTTCTGAAGAATACAGCTAAATACAGCTGCTGATAAATGGGACTGCAAAATGTATTCATGTAAAGATATGCAAATAAGTACACTGACCATTACATAAAATTAAGTATCGAGGCTTTTCCTATGCTAATTCAGTGTGTAAGTCAGGAGCAGGAGAATCACTGATTTTCAGAAAAGGAATTAAATTTTCATTACTGTTCCAATACCTGAGGTAAAAAAACATGTACTGTATCAAATGCTCTCCAGGCTGCTGCAGCTAAATACCCACACCTTCACAGTGTAGCACTTTTATGTAAATACACAAGGTGAACAGTTTCTCCAGACAACATTTTGAAATGCTGTGTGCATTATCATGTAAAAATTAAGGCCTGCCCCCAAGAAACATACAAAACAATTCCATCTGTCTTAAGCAGAGATGTATTTAGAGTAATGCGAGCAACCACTGTACTTTATAAACACAGTGTCTTACAGACTACAACACAATAATTGCTATTATACTGAAAATCTAACGATCTCTAAACTAATTTTTTTCTTTTAAATTACATGTTCTTGGACCCATCTGTGAAAACTGGGAGGTTAATTATGATAGTACATTGCATAATTCCACAGCTAAATGCTAAAGTAGTTCTACATAAATGCCATATGTTTGTCTTAGAAAAACTAAAAAGATTAATTAGGAGGCCAAGGCCAGTACTTTGGAAAGTAATACTCTCAACACAATTAGATCCTTACACTGCCTACTATGTAAATTGAAGTTTTAATTAAGAGGTAAAGCATTAGTCATGGAAAAATTTTAAAAAAAAATCCTACATTCTAAATTGCATGCACCAGACATTTTTTTTTTTTTACTGGCATTGCTTATAAAAAGACACTCTGCACAAGCCAATCACAAAAAAAAAAAAAAAATTTAAGTTGATATATGTTTTTCATCAAGGAACTACCTGTTAAGCATTTCAGCCCTGTTCTTCTTCCCTACATTATTCTCACCTATTTAAAGTTACCTGATCACATCAATAAAGAAAAAGCTCCAATAAACAAACTGTAACTAGGAAGCAGAGTAAGTTTGAAAAACCAACTCAACAGCATAAGGTCCTTCAGAAGCCCTAGCAGCCACTTCTCCATCTCTGAATCTGCTTTAGCCCAGCTTTCCACTTTTAGCCCACTCCACTACAAAGTATCATCTCTTACAGCCATCACTCTCCTGAACAAAGTAAAGGGTTATTTTGGCCTGGTTCATAGATCGCTGATGGTAAAGAGAGCATTTCCATAAAATTCAGTACACTCTGGACCATATCTAGAACATATAGTCACTTTACTCACCACATATTCAAACACAAGTGTCAAGGTCTCCTTGGTGTGAATGATATCATGAAGCAGCACAATGTTTGCATGTTTCAATCCTTTCAAAAGAGAAGCTGAAAAGAAAAACATACATGTTATCTTTAAAAGGATCCAAATATTTTATCTTGATTGGCTTTCTTTTTTTAGTAACTTAAATGAGCTTCATAACCTGACAACAAATAGTTGTACTTTAGTATCTTCTATGTTTATGAGTTCCAGTTTTTTAAGATCACACCTTCCCATTCAATGCTATTTTCTCCTCCTTGCTGGTCAAACTCAGCCTCACTCTGAGGCCAAAATGAGCTGGAGCAAGAGATGCTTTCTTTACACAGCCTCCTCTAAGTGAATCACTCATGTCTGAGCAACCAGACACCAAGGGCACTCCTACATTCAAAGTGATTTTTTTTTTGTCTCAGACAAAAGTCAAGCATGTCTTTTCAAAACATAATCTTTCCTATCCAACACAACAGAGTTGCTGTCTAAATTAAGTGCAGCATCTGTCCTAAGAATAAGGTTTTAAGCAGTAATTCTCCTTTCTCTCAAACAACAGAAATTTAATGGAATCATTTGAATTAGCCCATAAAAATAAATACACAGTATTTTCTCACTATATTTTTTAATGGTACTAGCTCATGTTTTCAGAAAAGACGAAGACTTATCTAGTGAACTTTCAGGTAATCTCCTTCACTAATTTTTTTTACAACATAATACATATTTAATGTTCATTCCATATTACATATTTAATGTTCCACAAGACATGGCATATTTTAGCAATATATGCTGACAAGCCATGTGTTGTTACCAATGTCATTCTGTCGTCGGTGCCTTGTCACCTCATGCATACATCTGAGCAGGACTATCAGTCACCCTAGCAAGTAAATAATAGATACAAAGACATGCAAATGAGTGGCATATTTCTAAACTCAATAATGGGGAACTATTTCCTGTCACCCTTCTACTTTTGTCAAAGAAAATAAATGAAAGACCAAATGTGTGTCTCAATCCTTTACTGTGCAAAATGGAAACTACAGAGCTTCCACAGCACTATTACCCCTTGCTGTCCTATTCAGGGTTTTCCATCAGGCTGAGGTAACTCCAGGGGTCATCTGGCTTTGAATTAAGATAAATATATATCATCTCTCACACTGGTCTTTAGGAGATCAATCTGACAAGTTAATCACTCTAGGAAGCAACACAAAAGCAACATGGCATCTGGCAGCATCAGTGTTCCTCCACAAACATCCTTAGCATCAAAACTTTGGAGTTCATCCTAGGCAGAAGGCAGGCAGCAAAGGGGAAAATACCATAAAGCTACTTCAAAGTGAGTATCATCACAGACATCATGATGACAGGACTGTAAACCTGCGAGGAAGCTCTATGACCAAGAATGAGGCAACCCTGCAACCTGGCTGAAGAGGTGAGAATAAAAATTTCAAAAGAGCTTGCTTTGGCCTGCACTCCATAGCTCGTGCTATTTAGAGAGCCAGCACTGAGGAATCTTTCCTGTGCTCTGATTTTGTTGCCACTGAGCTGTAAAACAGCTACTGCAATTACAAATAAGAATTCTAAACATTTGATCAGCAGATGTATAGCAACTTTTAACATTCCACAAATTAAATAGAGGCCTTTTTTGGAAAGGAAGATCTGTGTGCAATTTTCATGGGATCCTCATCTTAGAAGTTGGAGAATTTCTTGGAAGTAAAGCTCAGAGAGATTTGGATATGTTGGGGTGTTTTTAAAGACAATGATGAGAAAAGGGTATGGCTACAAACAAAAGATAAAGAGCAACTGTTTTGAAAGGTACATTCTAGCAGAAACAAGAACTCTTAACCTGGGGAAACCCTCAGAAGAGTTCACCTGAAGTAACTGAGGTTTTACCAGCTCTTTCCTCAAACCTTATTGAACGAGCATACATTCACAGACACTGGGAACATAAAAACTGCCTCCTAGCAGAGCCCGTGTCGAACTGTAATAGTATTTATGACCTCTGACAGCTTTTGCTGTTCAGATCATCACCTGAGGCCTTAGTTCCTCTAGTTAGCCATTACTTTGTTGCTAGAACCTCTATATGGGTCATTAAAGCTTAAACAGTATCTTGAAAGCAGCTTACCTCAAGGTCTTTGCAAATACTGTCTTTCCCCTTCAGTCCCCTCCCCCACTCTTATTTATCTTCTCTAATATCCAATTCTCCCCTTTTACAGCCTCAATTATCAGCATCTGCCATATATTACAAGAACTACAAAATATCACCTGCAGGGAGAAATTTCTGTCTTCTCCATTAGTCCAACTGAAATACAGTAGGTAAAATAGCACAGAGAGCAAAATCATCTTAATTGCACTAATTTTACACTGCAGAAATAAGCAATTACACTATCAGTTTATATTGTGAGAAAACAAATGTAACTAGTGAAAATAAGAGAATTACCCCACATGCTCTTCTATCATGACTTACCATTAAGATTGCCTGTCTTGTGAAAACACTGTTTTGTTTCTTAAAAAAAAAAGGGGGGGGGAGTTAAAAAGAGAAAAAAAAAAGTTGTCTGAAATAGGAAAGCTGTTTCTTCTTCCACAGAGTACTTTAAAAACAAAATGAAATATGAACCATCATATGGGGGGGGGTTTTTTCCCCCAGAAAAACAGCTTTTCAGAACAAATGACCTATACACCTCCTCTTTTGGGCAAGTTTTTACTCGAAGGGGATAGAACTTTGGATGAACTCCACTAATTCAAAGACAAAACCCAGAAATTCATATCCAAAAGAATAAAAAAGAGTCCAGAGAATCTGTCAGCATCAGCTTGAGACAAGGCTGACTTTACCTTTGAACCTGCCAATGCAGCTGCTACTGGAGCTCAGTGAGAAGTCAGGTGCTGCTGTGCCTGGTGTTACTTCCAGAACAAAATAATTCTGTCAGTGAAGGCCATCTCCATCCAGTGATTATCACACACGGATTTCACACAGAGTTGTTTTCTTTTAAGATAAAAATCTAAAATGTTGTTGAAAAAGCATTGCAACAACTCACAAAAGTGGTACTAGTACTCACTGTATTCTTGACACGTATTTTTAATAACAAAATTATACAATCCTGCTTCAAAAGTACTAGCACTCTTTTTTTACCCTTGGTATGAAATGTAAGATAAACAGATGGCAGCACTTTTAATTAATTTCTCCAAAGAGTTCTCAGGAGGAACAGCAGCAAGGAATGTTAAAATGCATTTTTAAAACACTTTGGACAAAGTATTACATGGGTTTGAATGGCCAGGTGCTTTTCTGTCACCTGTGCTTGCACAGTCCCACACAGCAAATTCTAACAGTAAAAACCAGGGAAGGCAAATTGTTGACATACTTCAACAATTAACAACATCCCAGATGATAATTTCTGTGACTTTTACACAAGCTCATGATCCGAGTCGCTAAATGTACCAACACTCCACACTCTCCATCAAGGGCTAATAACCATATTTGCATACTTAAAGGAAACACATTGCATTTGCTTGAATAACCATCACAAACTACGCCTCCAACAAGGGGATGCTCTCATCTATTATGAGCTCCTGGCAAGCTGCCATATCGCTTGTGTTGGTCAAGGAGGTTTTTGCTGTTCCCAGATGAGCTGGATTCTAAAGTACACTCACTCCACAAGCAAGGCAAGCCAGATGGACTACAGCCAACTCTCACCCAAAACCTGAGTAGCATCAGTAAATCAGTGCTTTGCTCCCTGCAGGGTTTACAGCATCAGCTCAAGCCTGACACTCCATTAACAAAGCCTTGTGACTTTTAGATCAGCCTCAGCTTGGAAGTGTTTTGAAAAAGGCTATTCCTGTATCTCATAAAATAACATTTCATAGCTGTATTATAAATTCAACAAAAGTAACTATTACTATTGACTCCCAGGTCACATGGAAGAACTTTGCACTAGCAAAGATAGTAGTTTTGGACGTGGCAAGTACATTAAACTCGAATATTAATTATGGTCATTTGATCATCCATTCAGTCTTTCAGTTCCTGACTATCATTTTATTCTCACTTTGTGAAAAATCACAAATCTTCACTGTGGCCCTAGACAGAAGAATAACCCATGATTTTCAAACTGGCTGGTATTTCAGTGACACGGAAGCTTTTCTCAGCAGTGGCAGAACTCAGCCTCATGCTGATCATATGCACCACAATGTACAACTGCAGCTGATGCTCTCTCATATTTCCGCAAAGGCTGTGATACTCTCAACATTTTCCTAAAAAGTATAGATATAAAAACACTTGCTTTCCTCAGTAGCTGGAGTGTCCTCTGGGATCACCATGCACCAGTGCTAACTATTGCTCATGCTGCTACTCACATGCAGCGCCCACCATTTCTTACTGCCACTCCAGGAGGATTTCTCTCATCAGGAGACTTTAGAAGACTGCACACCATGGAAGCTTGCACTTCTCTAATACTGTTAATGCAACTGTGCATCTCTGCTTCCCTGTTGGATTTTTGAGACGCCAAAGCACACACATTCTAGTCAGTAACACAAATCTCTGAAAGCAAGTAAGCTGCTGTGCTTCAGAGCCAAAAAACTTATCTTTAAAATTCTGCAGCTTGTCACACTCTGCAGACACAACGGTGCTCTCTGTCAGAGTGCCAACTTCCTTGCATACACAGTTGGGATCTGTCTCTGAGCTCTCCTGGAAAGGCATCTTTAGTGAGAAAACATTCATGGCATTTTTTTCTTATAATCATGTTTTCTGAACAAACACACTCAAATGCGTCTTATTGCCTGCACAAACTACAGTTCTGCTTCCCTCTCAGCAACTTATGTTTCAATCTATGTATCTTTCATAGCAATTTTTAAAACTTGGCCTGAGAGCACAACGGCCCTTATGCTTCTCATCCACTTCCCACACAGCAGGGATTTCTGTGTGCAAAACGTTACTTAGAATTCTACCACAGAGACAGGAATTCGGCACTCTGTTGGTTTTGCAGCAATAAATGTGCAGTAATTTCCTCCTCACAAATGCAGTCCCCAAATCTACTCTTTGCTATTTTCCAGTTCACCCATCTGAAATGATTTCCTATGAGCAAATAGCTTTGCTTTCCTAGAACCCTAACATAACAAAATTCAATTCAGTGAAATCTGTGCATCCTAGGTAAGATCACACCAACTAGAAACTTCCCATCTTCTCACCACAGGATATATTCTGCAGAATGATCATTATTTATAGCACATATATAATCCCAAGTAATTGATTTTAGAGCTGCATACCTATAAATGCACAGAATTGGTCAGCTTCCACTCTGATCTTAGCAGACACAATGCAATAAAGATATATAGGTCACTCTTCAGCTTGGGAAACTTTCTAGGAGGAAGTTTCATAACAAATTGCAAAAGAATTTGTGAGCTACAGAAAGAAGAAAAAGCAGAACAGAAAACTTTAGATGGGTTATTACATAAGCTTAGCTCAATTACCCTCTTTACAGCTAATTCCAACCTCATGAAAGTCTTTTCTAGATTTAACAAATGGTCCTTATTCTAGTTTTCATTTAAGTCAAAAAAATGACAATCTGCCATTAAGGAAGCAAACAGTGTTTCACATGCTTGCAAGAAAGGAGTTGGTAGTCCTTCAACTGTAAGTTGCTTTGCTGGAGGGACTACATGGATCAAATTAGCTTCATCTACCCCCTAAGCCTCAATTCAGGCTTAGGGTGACTTCAGCTTTTAACCAAATGCTTCTTTCATTTGTGAAATTTCTACTTGCTGCTCCTTCTTGAAAGTATAGTACCCTATTAGAGAAGAAATACAGAAAAAGGGTGTGTGTAACAACACATAGGCACCTTCAAAGGCTCTTGTTACAGCTGTAGCTCCCTAAGCAAAAGGCAAGTCACAAACCTGCTAAAATCTCTTTGCCTATTGAACTGGAACAGAACACTGGAAGGACTGATCAAATAAGCTCTGAAAAGCACTACAATATATTATTCTAACAGTTATGCAGAAGACTGCTGCCAGATGAAATGAATGTCTCTTTCATTACATTCTAGATATAAATTTATGCATTGTGTATTGTTCTCAATGCTCCTCCAACACAAGTACAGATGGAGGTTAAAAATAATGAGACATCATCCTATTAGAGCCAGACTCTTTTGGAAAGCAATTGCAATCTGCTACTCCTATCTTGTAGCAGCCAGTCATACTTTGCCTTCCCCATCCATTTCAGTATTCAAGAGGAGGAAACTGTGTAAACCGAAAATATGCAATGTGTACAGAAAACAACTCTATAATGCAGGTAGCATGTGAAAGCAGGAACATTTCTATTACTTTTTTATGCACACATAGCATGACTGGGACTAATAACACAATCTATTTATAAAACCATCACTGGCTGGTTTTAGCCTTGTTATCGTGATGAATTTCAGACACTGTCTTCACATAAATATCTATCTACCTTAGGATTACTTTGGAAGTTTTCAGCCTAAACAGTTCCTCCTATCTCCCAAAAAAACAGGCTTTAGTAACAAATTCTGTAACCCACTGAGTAACTTTCCCTTTGGAAAAAAAAGCAAACCCCCTCAACCCTGTGTTTTGGAGTAGATACTCAAAATCCGGGAACAAAGAGGCCTTTAAAATAGGAATACGCACTTTGCCATCTCCATGAAAATACTCTAAATTTGGTAAAGTTAAAGCTTTGGAAATTGTTTCTTTGGGTCAGCCTGACTTCCAGAAGCGTGAAAGAAAGGAGGAATACCAAAAAGGGGAGATGGCAGGAATGGCTGTAATCCACAGTGGAACCTAGGACAGATGCATAAAGAGAAAGAAAAGCCAGAGGACAAAAGAACATCCTTCACAGATGGAAAAACGCAGGAAGTGGAAAGTAAGAGCACACAGACAAGACAGAAAAGGGACAGGACACAGAGCATGGGGTTGGCAAATACTCACATTTTGGGGGGTGTACCCAAGAGCCTGCAGACACTAACACATATTCTCCACTGATGTCCATACAAGAACCCAAGATTCCCACCACTTTCAGCAGGAATCAATTAAAGTATCTGGCAGTTTTCCTCATTCTCCTGCAATTTCAGCCTACAGAGAGAAGCACCCTTCAAACTACCAGGTAACATTTCCGTTCAAGCAGGATGTGTTCATATGAGAGCTAGCAAATACAATGAAACATTGGAGTGCACACCCAACACTAGAAAATGGAATACAGATTTCCACTTGCTTTTTCAAACACTTGCAACATTATTTAAACAAAAATCCAAATTGCAATAAGGAATGCCAGGCCAAGTGCTCAAAACAGGGATAGACTACAATTACAGGGGTTGCCGCAATGCGAACTCTGAGATACACGTTCCTGATGTCACTACCATGAGACAGGCCAGAGCTTCAGTTCACAGCTGCTTCACATCTATCTTGCATTTATCTCACACTTTGACAACCTGCAAATTCACAGCCTAACTTATCCTGCAGTGGCCAACTTGTGTGCTTGTACCCATTAACTGTTCTCAGGTCTTTAATTTTTTTTCACAGATAGAATAAGCAGTGGAAGGATCTTGCCCACTCATCAGAGAAGCTGAAAACTCTACCAGGTCCAAGTCAGAAAAAAATCAGCCTGATCTTTACCCCTACCTTACCACTGACTAAGCATCACTTTAAGTCACTCAAGATGGTAACATTACCGTGTCCCTCATTTTCTGAGCATTTCAATTTTTGATCTTCATTCACATTTATCAGAACCACAAAGTGCATACAATTATTACAGAACCCCAAGCAACCCTGTACACTGATATTACCCAATGTTATGCAAGTATTTTGAAAGTAATTTCAAAATAATCATCTAAAAGGACTCTCAGCAAGTGGGGTGCTGATAAAATGAACAAATATTTAAGTAGTCAGAGTAGAGTGACAAGTATTCTAGAAATTTTCAAAACCATCTGTGTTCTAGTAATGCACAGTAGGTGCCTATAGCTAAAGCCACCCATCAAGAACATTAAATTAAATTAATCGATCATCATCTGACAAAGGCAGAGATCACACAGCAGGACCAAACATGATGCTGTTGTGTAATTAAGGAAAGAATAGTACAAGTAGAGAGACCAAATTAAGTTTTCACAGGTAAACTTAATTATGACAACTTCTGAATGGTTGACTTTGCAACCATAATAAAGATCCTCTGCTGTAAATGGTGTATCTGCAATATTAGTATTACATTGTCCAAATGAGGGAGCAAATAACCAAGTACCAGTACTGAACTTCATGCTCTGCTGAAGTCAATGAGCATTTTGTTACTCACTTTTCCCAATGCATCAATATGACAAGAAATCACTTACCCTTATGTACCTGCAATGAATATTTTTTTGTACACAGAAGACAGAAAGGCATCATAGGAAATATTAAATTGCATTGACACGAAACTCAGTTGCCTACCAGCATACTTGAGCCACTACTTACAAATGAGGAATTCTACAGAAAAGCTATTTTAGAAAAAAATTACTTGTGCTCTATTTCTCAGTGGGCCATTTCCTTCAGAAAAAAAAAACCTGCACGAAAAGCAGACTCATTTGTCAGCACACACTTCAGGCGGCAGAAAAAAAAGGCTTGTGGCATATGTCTTGCTATTTTTCAAAAAGGGAGCGAGACAGGAGTCTTTAAAAGATCATGTCAATTTTCTTCTTCTGGGTGGGTGAGGCTCAACATGCCTCTTTGCCCATAAGTGGAAAATAAAGCTGGAATGCTCATAGCATTGCTGTGTCTCTTGTGGAATGGTTTAGATGTTAAAGAAAGGCAGACTCAGTAGAAAGCTAGCAAACAATTAATTTTACAACTCTTTTAGTAAACAAAATCAATCACAGTGAAAATAAGGCATACTGTTCTGTAACTGAAAAGAGAAAAACATGGAGTGTGTACAGGAAAAGAACAAAGATTTCATAATAAAGCAAATGAAATCCAGTCACTGTGTAACTTACCCTAAAAAACAACTCAAAACAATGAACTATTAGGCTTTTAAGCATCATTAGAATACGAATAATATCTAGAACACTTAAAAACATTTTTAGGGATCAGAAATAACCTTAATTCAGGCTAGATCTCTTTGATGCCTTTTATAAGATTTGTAATTGATTTTTCTTTCCCATCCCAAAATACGTTAAGCATGCAGACTACAAAATGGCAATTTTCCCTCAGGTAACTTGTAAACTAATTTCTACCATGAAATAAAGCAATAAAGTGATGAAGCAAGCTTGCAGACACTATAGCAGAAAAACCCAGTGAAAGGTTTTGAAACCCAGTCTTTTCCAGACTAAATTAGTTGAAAGAGATTATATTGGTAATGGACAGCCATGCTTTACCATGACCAGCAAAGCCCTTTGGTGCCAACACTGCTGGACATCCATTTTGCAAGCACATAATCTGAAAATACGTTTTAAGTGTGAAGGCCCTATCAATTCACAAGGAACAGATATACTGTCCTCCTTCTGCCTTTGCCCTGTGGTCTCCAGGTATTGTCTTGATTCTCACCCCATCATTGAATTGTCATTTACTCTTACAGTTCATAGTACCCATCAGCAATGTTAGTTGAATTTAAGGTGCAAGCAACGGAGGGGAAACAGAAGAACTGGGAGTCCGAGGATTTTTGCTTTATTCACCCCAGAATGTAACTATATCCAAATCAGTATGACTGCAAAATTTATAGGTTGACATTTAAGTGACAGCGAAGACCTGTTATTATCATGTCACTCTCTAGAGCAGCATGTGCTTAATGAAAGGTTGGGGACATTGTTCAACTTGGAAATATGTTTTGTACAGGACAAAAAAATTTCATTTAAGCCAAAGACAGTAAGCCTTGTATGTTTCTTTAAAAAGCAGCTGGCCCCCTCATAGAGCACAGGAGAGGTGCTAGAACAGAAAAGATGAGCTGAAGGGATGTCTCAGCTTCATGGAGTTGACAGCCATAGCTGACAGTGACAGGGTGATGCAAAAGTTAAGTGATGCTCAGAGGAGACCTCGTTGAGGTAAGGTAGTCATTTCTATCCTCCTACTTTTGCTAAAAACATACCCATAATTTCAAGTACAGATTCAAAATTACCTGTGTAGATGCATGACATGAATCAAACCACAGATCTAAATCATACTGGAAGCCATTCTGAGCAATGACATAATTAAAGCACTCCTAAGAAATGTGAGAAAACACATTAAAAGGATCTCCGAGCATAACCCATTAACACCACAGGAGGTAAGAATGTTTTTTTAAAGGCCATCTTAACAGCTTGTCTGTCTACTACATACAGATATAAAACATCCAGCCCCCTTGAAAATATACTCAGTTCTTCAATCCTGTTGTGTCATTCATCAATTATAATTACAGCAATTTACTGTTTGCTTTTCCAGATAAAATTCTTTTTATAGAATCATAGTAATTAACAATGACAGTAGCAAAATTGATAGCCCTGCTTCTTAAAGTACCCGTTCCTCTAAGATGACACTACTCCCTTAACAGACTTTAAACAAATGTCCTCATCTTTTCCAATTTGTGTCTAACAGTGTTTGTTCCAGTTAAAACGGGTCAGCTCTTTTCCAAGAGAGAACTAGAGAACAAATATGCTTTTTAATGTTGCTGACCTTTTTTTTCAAACAGTTCTCTGAACTCATTCATTGAAAGGTGGCCTTCAAAAGTTAGACTTCAGGTCAAGGAAGTGCTTTTTCTAGTTTCTGTGAAAATTTGTCCAATTTCTCAAAGTTTACATCTAGTCAATGGAAAATTGTACTTTAAAGCTGCACTTAAGCATCTAAAATCTCCCAGAGAATCCATCCTCCCTGAGCATGCTTAAACACTCGGGTATTTGGCAGAAACAGAAGTCTGAGCCAAGAAGTCTGGAATACAACACCAGTTATAGATAAGACAGTGTCATCAGGAGAACAGTTCTAACAGTTTCCCCAAAATCACAGTCACAAACCTGGTTTTGGCTGAATGCATCTCCAAGTCCTGTGCTCCACTTCTGCTCCCCCCTCTTCACCCCTGCTAATGAAAAAAAGGGTGGGAAATGCTAGCCCTGTCCAATTAGATTCCCCACTCTCCATGCCATAGGCTCCTGGCTGAGGCCAGCCAAAGTCATCAACCCTTCCCATCTTCCTATTACTGCTTTCTACCCTGGTGGTGCTTTGAATGGCCCTGAATTTGCATTCTTCCAAACCCACCATGATAGTTGGTGTGATCCTCATGCCAACATCTATTCTTAACCTCCATTTCTCCTAGTTCTCCTCCCTCTCACTGCCCAGGTATGGACAGTGCCAAGCATTCAGTGGGGCAGTCTTCTCCAGGCTGCCAGAGCACGTCAGAAAGGGAAACAAGAAGGCTAGAGGGAATACAGAAGGGAAACAGGGACAAAAATGCATGGATAATGCATATAAGAGTTTATAACTCTGTCAGTATGAGAGAAAAAAATCCAAAACCAAAGCTAAATACAAAGGGGGAGGTTTAAACCCATGCAATGAAAATTTATCACCTAAAAAGCAAGTTTCACAAGCTCAGGACAAGCTAACAAGCCAAAATCCAAGAGCTTAAATCTTGGTTCATCATCCCACATAGTACCTGAGCCTAGAGATAAAGATGATTCTTTAGTTGTCTCTTTAAATCCTTCTTGCTTATTGTTATAGCTAAACAAAAAAGTGACTTGCTAACCAAACACGAGGCATGAAGGTTCTTGTTCCTGAGGAGAAACAGAACAGAAAAGAAGCAGGGCACCTTAAGCAGCAGGATTTAGAAGGAGCACAACAACATGCCTAGATTGTATTTCTCTGTAATTTCCATTTTCAGTTAGAAAGACAAAGCAAATAAAATACTAACAGAGTGGCTGAATCAATAAGTGTAGCTGAAACTCCTCCTAATGAGCTCCTTTTTACTTCCAAAGCCCAAGCAAGGAGAAACATCAAACTTTAGCTGTTAACTTGATTTGACCAAGCACAAACTGGACTAGACCACTCAATGTACGAGTATGTTGCCAGTATGGGACCCGAACACCACAAAATTACAGGATATAATCTCCTTATAAATGTAGCACTATCACACGGTCAAAGATGAAACACTATCATGTAACCAACTGATCCCAAACAAACTTGCCCAGCACAAACAAAAGACCCTCCAGGGCAGTGCAACTGCACTATAGTCTAAGTTCAGTGCAAGCAACAATTTCATGCACGTAAGACCAAGGTTCAGGAAAATGGCAAAGCCATAATTGCTTTGAAGCAGTTTCTCAACTTCTGAAAGTCTTTGGAATGTTTTGTTTCTCTAAAGAATCCTTTTCCAAGCAACTCTTGAAGATAGCTGATCTGCGACAGTATTTTGAGATACTGCAAAAGGGCAAACACATTTTTAGTTTCTACAACTAAAGTGAGAACATCTTAGTATGCTGGAAAACACAGCTCAAGCACTGTAAAGTCCTTGGAGCTCTTTACTAGTGATTTGCTGCCTCATCACCTCATGTAAAATCAGAGAATGACTTCAACGAAGCCACCAAATTTTTATGGGCCCAGTTTTTCTCCCAAATGAACACCCTCTGACCTAAGAAATGATCACAGAAATTAGGACAGAAGCAAGTACTCATAGGCACTAACGAATTTTTTTCCTCCTTCATCATGGCTAGTTAGTGTGTATGTTATATCAGACATTCTGCAACAGTAAACTGCACCTCTAAGGGAAATTGATAAATGAGGAATACTAAATCCCTGTTCCAACACATGCCAGAAAGCCTTGGCTAAAAATTAAGAACTGATTACATGGAGAACTCTGAGAGCACATTCCAGTTCAGATACTGATATTAAAATAGCGGCAGCCAAAGTGCTAACATTCACAAGGCCGAACATCCTTCCTAAATTCACAACACGATTCAATATTTCAAATAGCACCAGCCTTATGAAAGCAGAACAGAAATATTCCGAAACAAAAAGAAAAGGATAGATCAGTCGATGAAACAGGTACAGGAACACTACTCATTTATTTCTAATTAAGGCTCAGCACCCCAGTGATGACAAATCACAGACTCTGTGAGGTCCATCAAAATGCCTCTCCCCCAGCTGGTTCTGAAACTTACAAATGACAGTCTGATAATATTTGAAACAAACTGACAAGATTTCCACAGATAAACAAACCTGGTCTGAGGCAGTGAAACACATTCCTCTCCCAAAGTTCTCTGACCACAATAAACTGTGTCTAAAATATTAAGAACCATTTACCTGAGAAGAAACTACAGTTGTGTATCCATATCTTGAAGGTATATTTAATGTTAACTAAACAATGAGTGCTACACATCATAGGAAACACAGTGATGTCTTTGTCATTAAGAGGTATATGATTATCCGCAGGTATTTTTCCAACATTTTGTTGGGCTTTAACAATTGCTGTCAATAAAACCTTGTCCTTGTATACAGTTTGGCTTTCATTTCACTTGAGGAGCTTTTATAAACTTGTTTACATAATTCTCAAAGATGCAGATTTATAACTGTCAATGATTTTACAAGGTTAATGGCCTCTGTAATTAAAACAAATGAATGAGAAACTCAGCTACTCTAAATTTATGTGCTTCAGTCAACCAGAAAAACAGCAAACTCTGCAAAGAACATGGATGTATGAACCAGAGTAAAACTCACCTTTTGCTGACTGCTCCAAAGCAATGTACAGCAAGGGAGATACTTCTATTACTGATGCACTTAGACTCTAGGGTATTTTGAAACATAAAATTCTAGGAATAGAGATTAATGGAATTTCTAGTCTAATTTCCAGATCTAGATGCATCTGAGACATACTTTTACTCCAGAGGTGTAATTTGAATTTAACAAACAACAAACACACACGCCAGAATAGAAGTTTGTATTGTATGATACTGAAGGCTCAAAAATACAGATTGTCTTTTCAGGAGCATATCTATTATTGAAGATAGTTTTAAATTACTTTAAACCTCACTTTCTTTAATTTTTTTATTTAGACCTCAAGCTTTTAATTAGTATATTTTTAAATAGGTTAATTTAATCCATATCACACCTCGACAATTTTATATTGAATTAATTGACATACATTAGCAAGCAGAAAGCTAGATCACACCATACTCTTTTTCTTTTAGGTCATATAATCTGAAACTGTAATAATTATAACCAAATTTCTTTGTGGAACTAAAACTTCTGCCATCCAAATTTCACTAAAGAACTTGATTCCACAGCAATAACAGATCAGAAATTCAGTCCAGAAAATATGAAAGGGATAAAATCTCCTGATGTTTAAGGTGGCTTTTTTAAGGTTCAAAGGTTTCCTATTGCCTTAGAGAAGTTAGAAGTTGCTTTGTGTTCTTGAACTGTGATCAGGAGTTATTCACATGTAATTGAATGTGACATTCTACCTTCTTGTCCACAGCCATAAAAACGGATGACAAACATGAATGCAAGGCTGATGGCAAGATGGGACTATTATTAATGCAATTCATAAGCACCTTGGACTTCTGGCAGAAATCTGACAGAAAGGTGTTAAAGTCTTGAACACACTATCCACAGATATACTTTTATAGGTTATTTAATTTGACATCCTTAGCACAAGAAGCCATTTCCAAGCTCATAAATTTTTACTGAGCATATCTTCAGAAAGACATCTCTTGTCTTGCAACAACCCTGCAGCACAAGTGCCCCCAAACTTCATTCACATTTGGAAGAGTAGGAAGTCCATCTAATCCTTGCACTGATAACTTAAGCAAAGCCTGTTTAATCAGACTTTTAATGGAGACTATACATTTCTCCAAAACCTTTTCTTTTGCTTTTATATAGATTTGTACTAATTTGTGCAAGCAAGACTGAGAGCAGCATACAGACACACATCAATGTGATCACTTGAATTCTGTTTGTGAGCCACAGCTACAACCCTTAGCTTCTCCACTGGCATGCAAAATAAAGCATTTTTGATTATGCAAATAGTCCTCTGCTTTGTGAATAGGGCCTCAAGTGATTCAAATGCTAATTCTGTTAGAAACCTTGATGCAAAGCCAGTATTTCAACCATGTCAGCTTTATAACCAAGACTTTCTGAGAAACACGTAATTGCAAATTGAAAAATATCTTTTAGAACTAGAAATACATAGAGATAAAGTAACCTGGAGAAGTGGGAAAGCTCTTTACAGCTTTCTGTCAACGGGCCTTCAACCTGCTGCATTTTGCTTTGAGTTAGATGCCCCTTCAGGAAGTGTCAGTTTCCTAACAGTGGCAATGTAGGCACTGCTGCACTGAGAAAACCAGAAATGAAACAACAAAAGTAAATTTTTATCTTGTCCAGAGAATAATGTGCTAAATATTTGGGGTTTATGTCTTCTTGTTTGCTTAATAAAACCTTTGCACAATCCAGTGAGTGCCTGTATGAAAATGTTCTTGCCATTATTAAACACATTTTTGAGCCCTCACAGCACAAAAAAGAGCAAGCATGCATCCTGGATTTCAAAGAAATAGGGGGAAAGGGAAGTGAGTGAGAATGCATATGGGAAATGTGTAAAAAGCTTTTCTTTTTAGTTTGCAAGCAGTTTTGATTTACTTTTTTTTTTTCCCCCCCCAATTAGTTGCATTTAACCTACTACAGTATTTTGTCCTCTCAAGTTCTAGGAGATATGAGGGAAGGGAGAATGTTTTCAGATGGAATCCAGCCACACTGGCACTGCCATCAGCCTGTGTGCAAAGCTGCCTTGATGGTACACCAACATTCTTACCACCCTCTTGACTTTCTTGATTGCTTCTGCTCAGGGAAAACCAGCTGATAATTAAGGCTAAGTAAAACCAGTGGGTCTAATTATCTGAGCGACACAACTAAAACAGGCCTCAAAGAACTAACCTGCAGCCTATAGATCCAAACAGGGGTGTTAGGAAGCTTCCACATGAGGTCAGAAGCAAAAAGTTAAATAATATAAATTACCTGTCATTGACGGTGCCAGTTTTGAGCATCTCCTCAAGGCAAAATCCACAGAACCCTTATTTGCATTAACCCCTTCCTAACACCCCAAAGGAAAAGAAAACTGGTCTGTACCACTTCTGCACTGATTAAGGGAACTCTGAAACAAGCACAAAACAAACAAGCTAGATCAGATCAGAACAGGTACAAATCACTGAGTTTAGCCCACCTAAAATATGCTTATTTACAAGGCTTCCTCCGTTCATTTTGTTTTAAGTTCACTTTTCAATTGGCTCCAGCTAAATCTGCTGTCAGCTGAGAAGCTGTGGAAGTTTGTGACAAGTGGCTCAGACCTCAGAAATTCAGAAATACACAGTTCCAGATTCTACAGCTGCATATCCCATAGTGATGACTTCTAGACTCCACTGCCATGGCTTGTATTCTAATAAATGGGTCAGAGGTGGAAGGTCACATATCCTATTACCAGTCTCTGAACCATCCAGTTCCCCTTCATCTCAGCAGAAAAATGCAACATATTATCAGCTTCTTTTTTAATATTGCTTACTCGGGGGGAACATTCTGAAGTAAAATAATGTGGATATTCATTTTCATTGCTTTGAAGAAGACAGTAAAGGTCAAGTTCTAATTTTGAAATGCTGCTCTCTTCATATTGGTTATAAAGCCTGAAAGCAGTAACTCCACCCATGCTGGAAGAAGAGATCCCATTATGAAGGATATATTTCAGTACTGTATAATTCCTGACTGATAATCTCCCACCTCTCCCAAAAAAACCTGCAAAATTGAACTGAAATGTTTGCAACACAATCTTCAGGCTATGGAAAAATACAAAAGAGGAAACAGAGCAGTGCTGTCTCCCGAAGGAATGGTCTCACCCAGACAACTGTGCCTACAGCATCTGACAGCAGGTAGACCAAAGAAAAAAAGGAGCCTGTGAAGAAACAGAAAAAAGGAATATTTTTTTCCTCACATATATAACTTTAAAATTAGATGTATTTGCTACCACTTTTTTTCACTGTTTTGATTATAATTAATCTTTTCCTTCCTATGAGAAAGGTATTAGTTTTTCTTAATGACTAGTGGTTGGTAGTTGCTGCCATATTTCATGCCAGTACAAAGACGTAGGCTGCTGAAAATATTTCTTAACTATTTCAAAGTTTAGAAACAATTCATGCTTAAAATTTACAGCAAATTATTGTGATCTAAACATAGCATTTTACCATACTGGAATTTTTTACTTCCCTGTATACACGACATATTTAAGGAAGAATTTAATCATTACCACAAAAGGTGGGAATAAAAGGCAGCAAAACAAAATACTGCAGTAGTCTCCTCCTCTCAGGCTGCCCATCTTCTCAACTAGCAAGTCTCTATTTATGTCATGGCCCCAATCTTTTGAAAATAAGTATCATTTTCCCTTTGATATAGGAATGATTTGTTAAGATATTCAAACAGAATAGTCTCTTGTATCTGTAAAGAGACTGAAGGTGCTTAATTTTATAAATAAGTTACAAATTTGAAATAAACTAGTGGATTTTTCTCAAAGAAAAAAAAGTACTTCTTGTGCTGTGGACAAAAGCACTGAAAACAAAGGCATTATTGTGGATCCTGCAGTAGCACATGCACATCTTCATTGTTACATTCATGTCTGAAGAACCAAGACAGTTTTTAAATAATTTATACTCATCAGGAGAATTAGGATAATTCATTCATGAACTTTCTGTGTTAAAACACACACAAAGCTGTTCTTACCATGTTTATGAATGATGACTGAATTCAGTAGCAAGAAGATGGTGACATGTCTCAGACATGACTTTTGATGAAGATGGATAACTTTCACGGAAAGCATTTTTACTTTATCTAGAGGTTGGTACGTGTCCAACTCACATTAGACATTCTCTAGGATGATCAAAGACAGTATGTGACTCTTCACAAAGGAATTTGTTCGTGGGGGGACAGAGTTAATTGTTTTTCCAAGTCTTAAAGACATACAGGAGACACATGAACACACAATACACATATGCACCCATACAATTCTTTCTATATATGTAGTGGTTTATCTCCTTCAAGGGGAAGAGCTGTAACACAAGGAAACCAGACAACCTTCTAAAGTCGTTATTTTGCAGTTTACCCAAAGTTGAAACCAATTCTGCTGAGATACAATAGTCATTTTGTACTTCTACGCGTTAAAAAGACCATGGATAAAACTGAAGCTGACTGAACTGGTTCAAACACTGAGTTGCCACCTCGCTTTGGTATTTTCAAAATCCAGGACACAGCAGTGGAAAAACATACACAGAGATCTTGACAGAGACAAATGTCTTTGTGCAGATTTGAAGTCACCACTTTCATCGTAAGACTGAATGATATTGTTGTCTAGATTATCCCCTTTGAAAAAGGGAGATATAATAAAGAAAAAACAATGAGAAGAACTAGCTAGGTTCTTTGCCTCAACATCAGAGATATCAAATTTTTATTTCACCAGGTGGCCATGGAAGATACTGGCACTTGGATGGGTGCATGAGGGTCTCCAAGCAGTTCCAGCTGAGACATGCCATCACTTGCTAGTATCTCCACTCATATTAAGAAGCTGGTTTCTGTACCACCAGTTCAATCCACTCCAATTGGGATATGGCCACAAGATAAAAAGTAATGCTACTTGGAGAAGGATTAACTTAGCTCTACTTTTTATGGTGGCAGAATGTGCTGTAAGAGAGCATTAAATTTGCATACAGCATAAAGAGACAGACTCTCAATAACTTCCACTCAAACAAGAAAGCCATGAGGGCTACATAAGGGTTCTGTATGACTTATAGATGCATATTATCATTATATATGAAGAAGGATTGCCATCCTTCTTGTATCCTCCATACTCTGTAATTGTCATGTGTTTTCTACCCTTCCTGTCACACTATCAGGGACAGCGAGAGCAGCAGACCAGAATCTATAAAGCAGCAGTTCCAATTCCTACATTAAATAGGGAAGAGAAGAAACAGTTTTTGAGCAGAAGAAAACTGCTCTGAGCAGAAAGCCCCAGGAGCAAAAAAGCCAAGTCAGAGGGCCCTGAAACTCAGGTCAGAGGAATCTGCAGGCAAAAGCCATACTGAGAAGGGTTCAATAGCACTTGTGAACTAATGGATTTGCAATCTTCCAGCACTGGAACTAGCACAAGATCCCTTATCCAACACTTTCCATGTGAGCAATGAGGACGCAGAGACAACTTCTTCAGTGGTAGTAGGGCAGAGCCTGAAAGGTCTGCCATTAAGCTAACATAACAAGGATGAGGAAAGAATTCTTGATGGCAAAATGATCCTATTGAAAAAAAAAAAATCTTCAATGTGTCACCCCATTCTTTTCTTGCTTGAACTGTGCTCAAGAACAAAAGCCAGAAGAAGGTCACAGCTTGAACATCAAAAGTACTGAATGAAGATTCAATTCATACAGTCGTGTTCCATCTCAGCAGGGCACAGATAAAATGTTGGAGAGGGAATAGGAGGAGGACAGAGGAGATGGAATATTCTGTGGAACAAATTTAGCTCTATGAAACTGGATAATTTGGAATTTGCATTTGTACTTCTCAGAAAAGCATGACACTTTTCCTACATGATGGGAGCTCATTATAGAGTTTAAAATTTATAACATGATTCTCAAAGGGAAACACCATAATTTATGCCATATTTATGTAATTCCAGCTCTCCTGAAGGTTTCCTAATTGAGAAAACTGCTAATTTGCTAGACAGTAAAAAAAAAACCTCAGAAGTAAAAAAAGGAAAGACTATGCTCAGTCTGTGAATATCAAGGTACAAAGAAACAAACAGGACAGACTTTTTCAACCTCTACCATTTCTGACCACCCTACATTGACATAAGCTTTCATTTGGCCCATGAAAAAAAGCAAATAGCACAGTGCAATTTGGACGCACTGAAACGCAGGATAAAATATTATCACAACTTGCACTGTATATGAGACTAGAAAACTATCCACTCTCCCGTGTTCATCTTAGGTGACAAGGAATTCAGTTCACCTGCTTCAGCCAGCCAGTCTAACTGCTTTCAGGGAAAAGCAAATGAGTACTGTCAGAAAAAAAAATTAGCAGCCAGTCAGGGTTGGAGAGAACAGCAGGAGGGAAAGCAGAGTAAAGATGAAGCTCCTGCTGCTTCCAAGCTTCATATCACATTGCCAAAGATCTAACACACTTCTCTTAGACATACACAACAGCACATGCAGGAGAAAGCACAAATGAAACATAGCTGAAAATCGGAGCTATCAAAAAAACTTTCAGAAAAAATCTCCAGAAATTAAGGGCAGTTTTTCTATTCATGTTCAACAAAAAATAGTATACACTTCTCTGCAACATGAGAGGGTATTTAATAAGTAACAGCTAAAAGTCTTGGAAATTATAAAAGTTGACTTCATTTCATGAAAAAGGTCCCAGGAACATCCTTTTCCAAATGCACTGTAGTTTTTGAAGCCCAGTCTGACTTAATTTGGGAACCTTGTATTCCTCTTTTATCTCGAGGAAACCCACAGTTTGGGTAAGGCTGCAGGATGACCATAAGAGAGACCAGATGGAAAAATAAAAATTGCTGGAGTTTCTTTACTTCTGAATACTTCTTGACCTTAAATATACAATGACACAGTGTCCCAAAGGTTCTTGGCTTGCGTGTTTTATTTTTAACAACACTGAAAAACAAAGCTGTTATGACGCCAAGCTCAATTGGCTTTGCAGGGGCTTTACAGTTAATTGAGCCGTAGCTATTTAGCCTGCAGTAGGCACCAGCTCTGCCAGCCCCGTAGGCAATGAAAAAGTTCCCCAAGCTACAGCCAAGCTACTGTCCTTTTCTTTCTTTACTTAAATGCTCCAAAGCAATGTGGCTTTTGGGGAGAGTGAGCTTATCCTCAGACTCTAAAAACATGGACACAAACCCCCTATAGTAACTCTTGTGACATCCATGCTCAGAATAGCTACATCTCCATCATCTTAAACATAATCTCTTGAAGTTCCCTGAGGCTTGTTGAGCCAGATACATGTGAAGCTTTTAGGCATTACAGTTAGGGAAATTTAAATTTCTTGACTGGACTTCGTGAGGGAAATCTGAAAGTCCTCTAAACTCTTTATCACTCAAAGCAGTTGTTAAGCTTCCTTATTTAAAAAAAAAAAAAAAAAGCAACCAAAAAACACCCAAACCAACCCTGAATAAAATGAATAGGTTTACATTATGTAGGTGGATGATTTAACTTCCAATTAAAAAAAAAAATTATTCTTTACTGGAAGACAAAGACAGGATCACTGCAATTTTCATGTTTACCTTCTATCAGTAGATCAACCAATGACTCTTAAAAAAATATAGGCAGATACTGTTTCACTGTGCCCTTGACCTACAGCATACAACCTTCCAGACCTACTCTAATACAGTGAATAGGAGGCTTATCACCATGAGTCATCTAAATAGTGCCATGAGGTCATTTGTTGACTTCAGTGTTATAAAGACCATTAGGCTACATATCAGTCAAAAATCACTGAGCTGGGAAGTGCATGCAATAATTCAGGTCATAATTCAGGATGAGGTCACAAGAATTATACCTACTGAGCCAAAATACAATTTTCTGGAGCTCTTCCTTAGATGGTATGGGTACAGAATCTGCTATTTCTCCGGGATAATACAAAAGCACAGCTGCTTTACATCACTCACAGCATTGTTAATATAAATCAGTGTTTTCCACTGTACACCAATTAGGAACACTGGGCAATAAATTACACATTCACTTAGGTAAGAGCTTTCTCTTGGCAAACTTCTGATCTCTCTTGTATTCCTTTCTTAGCAGTTATTCCAGTTCAATTTTCCACAGATAAAAGTTTTGTGAATATTTATCCCCTCCAGCCTGACAATTTCAGAAAGGGAGGCCTCAGAAAACCTCCCAGCCTCAAAGAGGCTGTCTAGTATAAATATACATCCTGGGGAATAATATATTATATATTATAATATATAACATATATCATATATGTAATATAAATCTGGAGAATAAATGTGAACTCTCATTTCTTTCTTAGAGACTGTTTCAGGTTTTCATTTTTTGTTTCTCTTATAATCATAGAATGGCTTGGGTTGGAAAAGACCTTAAAGATCACCAAATTCCAACCCCGTGCCATAGGCAGGGACACCTTTCACTAGACCAGGTTGCTCAGAGCCTCATTAAACCTGGCCTTGAATCATTTCCAGGGATGGGACAGCCACAATTTCTCTGGCAAGCCTGTTCTAGTACCTCACAACCCTCGCAGTAAAGAGATTCTTCTTGATATCTACTCTCTGTCAGTTTAAAGCCATTTCCCCATGTCCTGTCACTACACGCTCTTGTTAAATAAAAGTCCCTCTCTGTCTTTCTTGTAGGCTCCCTTCAGGTAGTGGAGGACTGCAATTAGGTAACCCCTAAGCATTCTCTTTTCCAGGCTGAATAAACCCAATTTTCTCAGCCTTTCCTCATGGGAAAGGCGCTCTATCCCTCTAATCAACTTGGCGGCCTCCTCTTGACTCATTGCCACCACACAGTGAGATAAGGATGGAAGAGGCCTGAAACTCTGAAGACTTCTGAAGACGTTCTGTGGCCAAGAGTTAAGCATCTCGCTTCCCTGCTCTGTACCGGCACTCAGATGAACTAAGTTTTCTCCCCCAGCTCACAAAATAAACTTATTCAGTATGCACGATAAACTGCTCTTTAAAAATTAAAAACTTTCATTGAGCAATTCCTGTATTCTTTGTAATTTTATAATGCAAGACAGCAGACTGCTTCCAAAGCCCTTATGTGGTATTTCTGCTGCTATCCATACGTGGCATTAAGACCACAGCCTTTGACAGTGAAGTAGATGGAAAATTATTATCTGAGAAGCTGCCAAATGAAAGATGTAGAGACTGTCTATCACATGAGCACTTTTAAATGTGACACACAAATTGGTACGAATACATATAAATTACAACATGTAAATACAATAATTAATAAAAAGAAAAATAAACTGAAAGTTGCCCAATCGTGGCATTTAAATGACAAAGTACAAAAATACCTACAAAACTGGATGATGCTTTGAAACACCACCTAGACCTATGGGAAATGAAACATTACCATACACCAAAACACTGGAATAGAGTTTTATTGCTACAGTAAGCAGCAATATTTCCAAGGGTGGAAAATGAAAAACAAATGCAAAAAAGTTTTCATGATTGGGATGAGGAAGAAAGAATTTTATTACCCAATAAAAGAACACAGTGTTCTGTCAGAAGCAAGGTGCTGATAAAGCCAAGGGATGTTTGTCTATATATGCATCCAAAAAGCAGAATTTTTGTCATGCTGGATATAAGCAATATTATTACCCAGAATGAAAAAAAAGATAACTACAGAACTGTAAATCAAGTTGTTCCCAGAATTAGAATCTACCACACAGTTCAGCATTCAGCCTAGATAAACATATAATATTACAGGAAATTAAGGGAATGAAATATCTGAGGTAAAAGTTACAGTCAGTGAACTTTTCTCCTGGCTGCTGTGGGTTTAATAATACTTCAAGTCTGATGCCGAACTATCTCTGAACAGTTGATAATGAGCATTACAGTAAAAGAATAAACCACAACCGCACTAACACAGAAAACAAAGAATTTGCTAATCTCTACACTACCAAATTTACTTTAAATGAGAAAAGAGCATGTAAAAGACTTTCAGACTCCACAGTGTCTCAGATATCACTGTTGCAGGCACATTTAGCCCACAACAGTAATATGGTGGCCTGAATGCCTCACATATTTGTTACCAGAAGATCTCATAGATTTACCCCACCCAGGTGTATACACCCAATCAGTTGTGCTTTTTTCTCCTTTTTTCTTTTGTTTTTCTTTTCTCTCTTCAAAAGTAAATTAGATTATGTCAGACTAAATGAGTTAAATTCAGAGGGAAACACCCTGTAAACTGCATACAATAAGCTGGTACCTCTGACTCAGGCCAAGTTGAAAGAACATTTAGCACAGGATACTTCTAAATTTTGTTCTAGAAATTCAATAGAGAGCTGAATAGCACCAATAAATATGCCACATTCACCTATTTTCATTCAAACCCATGTAACTTTGATGGTAGAAGAGACAAATCCATATTTGCTGTAAAAGCAGTCTTACTTTATAAGCTTTAATTGAAGTTTCAGCTAAACCTCCCCTCGGCCTTAAAATTAACTACTATTTTCCTTAGGCAGCCTTACTGGGTTTTTTTGTTTGGTTGGGTTTTTTTTACTTTTCCTTCCACTTTTTGTTTCAACCAAGTTAATGCTTGTCTCTACAGTCACACATTCCATATTTATAGCTTTCATTTTCCCACTTCTCTTAGTCTTTTTCCTTTATAGCTTTGTTTTACTTTGAGCTTCATTCTGCTGCTGTCACAACAGTAACAATATGCTTCCCTGTACACAGACAGCTACAACATTCCCTCAGCGTGACCACTGCTTAGGGTTTCAGCCTGTAACTTCCCCCTAATTAACATCACACAGCATCCCCCTCAGGAGCACCGAGCAGGAATGTTATTTTCTCTCACTGCTTTACTCAAATGTTGATCTATTTTCTAACAGTAGTTTTAATTTACAACTAACTAAACTTCTGCCTAAATTTGCCTTGCATTGGTGGAAAATTAGAAAATAAGGAATAAGTCAAGATGAAACCTGCCTGGTTTTGCCATTATGAGTTTGGAATTAAATGCCCTCCAACAGACCTCTGGCTCATACCACTATATATGCATTTTTCCATTAGGGGAACACTATTCCTCAGATAACTGAAATTAGAAGTTGATCTCATCTTCAGTGGTATTTGTCTTTGTTCTAATTGTCCCAGCCTAAATTACAGCACTGGAGCCCTTAGTTAGTCATCAAAGATCAAGCGAAAACTGCTTAACACAATGTCCCATTCTTACTGTTGTTCTATATCAAACTTATCAGATAATTTCAAGAGCTCATAGAAGCATTTCTTTTTTTCTTGCCGGCCCCCCCCCCCCCACCCTTGTAGCTGACAGCAGCCATGGATGCATTACAGAACCCAGCATGTCCAAGATGGATTAGATGCTGCCAAGAGGAAAGCAACAGCTTCCTAAGGTCCTGCTAGTGAAGCCCGTGGGTGTAGCAGCTGTAGCGGTACTGTCAAATACTACAGGCCTGGCACAACATCAATGAGGTTACTTTCTGAAAATTACATCTGTAATACAGCTTTTCTTACTTTTCTGGTCCTAATATTTGTTTCTGACAAAATCAAAACCAACAACAGAAAAGTCAAAGCCTAATTAAATACAGATTTTTACCCTTCCCATCTTCGTATCAGGTATGTGTGACTTCTACATGACGTAAAACACACAACACTGTATTTATACTGATAGCTCCTGAATGATATTCCGCTAGCAAGGAGACAAGATTTCATTTACCAAAAAAACCCCTCATAATTAACCTGTAATCCAAGTTTGACACCACCTAACCAAGAGTCTACAAGAGTTGAGAAAAAACGTTTTTATTATCTTAATACTCTTTGGATCTAGTCTCAGCTTAGATGAAGACTTAAAAATATAATGGATTCATACAGTCCTATCAAAATCAGTGAGACACCACACACTTAAATCTGTATTAATTATTAACTTCAAGGGCTTTTCTAGACAAGACCTTTGTTCTACTAATATTAAAGCACCAGAATTTTAACTGGCTTCAATCACAGTATTGTAGTCACAGCTAAAAAGAAAACTTCTCCAATGGCAGTGTGAGAAGTATTTTCATGCAAGTATGCCTTTATAATTTTAAAAAAATATCAAGTGGGAAAAATCTCTGTTCGTATTCCTAACAAATACTATGCCTTTATAATTTAAAAAAAATATCAAGTGGGAAAAATCTCTGTTCTTATTCCTAACAAATACTTCTTTATACTGAGCTCACACAACACACTATTTATGAAGGAAAAGGGATTATACTGCATTTGACAGTTATAATGCTATAAACTTTCATCTAGACCAAGCTCACATTGAAAAACCTTTTAAGTGTCACTAAAAAGGCACGAGAAATTCGTAATTACTATTCTCTTATTAAGTCAGTACCATATCAACTATAAACCTGAAGAACAATAAACATATTTGAAACACAGACTGTTATAACTTGAACTCAGCATTACAAATATTGAAAGCTGCACCCGTAACCCTCTGTTCACCTTGTTATCACAGCACAGCTGCAGGGACAGACAGCTCACAGATAAAATAGATATTATTATGAATAAATGTGTCAGATCATTCAATAATTGCTACTCAGATGAAGCAGTACAGAGGAACTGAGGAAATTCCTTCATAAATTGGCCACCCACGGTTTTCCCTCCTTTGTGAAAGAGCCACCTTTAAAATGCACAGTCTTGGGATGGAAATCCACAGTAGTTTAGAGACTTCTAACTTCAGGATGTCAATCAGATGGAAATCCACAGTAGTTTAGAGACTTCTAACTTCAAGATGTCAATCACATGAAACAAGGGGTTTTTTGCCCTGCCCACTCCAGAATGGGCTCATTGTACAGACAGACATACAGCATGCAGAAGGCAGCAGGAACACAGGCAGGAGTAAAGCACAAGGGAGCTACAGCTGCTGTGTCTGGGGCAGTCATGACCATGAAGCCACGCACCTTACATGCAGGGCCAACTGTGGACCCTGTGAGGGCTGATGTTCTGGCACCTCCCTGGCCCATCTCACCCTGGGAATTATGCTGATAGTACAATTTTAAATGGTCCCTCAAAGTCATAACAGTTTCATCTCTTTAGTTCATTACCAATTGCAGCTGAGTCTGAATAAGTGGTGTGATGGTAAATAGTTTATTATTTCTCTACCAAGGCTCATTTTCAGTTCCTTCTAAGAGAGAAGGCCCACACAGAGAAGGCATATCCAGCAATTTCTGCAAAGGAGTTCGACACAGACTCAGATAAAGCAGTCGTCACTAGGGACCAGGAGAGGCTGACAAGGAAGGATAAAGGAGTGGAGCAGAAAGCTTAACAGGCATCTCCAAGCGCGCTAGATAAGAATCATTCCCAAGCCGTGCAACTTAGAGTCCGTGGGGAAGGAGAAACAAACAAAAGCTAGTTGCAAACTACACACAGCTTCTAAGGTGCCTGTAGTTTTGCTGCCTGATCTTTTGATTGCCTTTATCAAGAAATGCTTGTCAATGCTTCACGCTGCATATATATGAAAAATTACATCTCTCTTCATCCTAGGTGCTGCCTGCGGGCAAGAAGCGCATCTTACACAGTTCCCTCATCTTCTCGAGTGACTTCTCACACCCACCTTAAACGTGCTCTTAAGTACTTGTTTGTATAGTAAATCTAACAGGAGCCAAAGCACAGGTGGAGCTGCATTCTCTAACAAGAACTCCCACACAAGAGGCTTTGTTTTTGAAGGACCAAAGTTTCTTCCTACTGAGAACGTAACCACGTAATTTGAATTCTCAAGCTATTCACTGTAGCATGGCACAGAAATAAGAAGTGCAATGTAATTACAAAAAACCCCGCATATATGATCACTAAATGTGAGTGCATACCTTCCCTGATTGCAGTAAATGGGGTTCCTTCCTCTTCTTGTAACCTAATCACCTTCAGTGCCACCAGCTTTCCATTTACCCTGAAAGGGAAAGAGGGGAGGGGAAGGAAAAGTTTAGAAAACCAGAATTATAGCAGAAACAGTATTTCTCATAATAGAACTTGTTTCCTATCATGTACTTATTCAATTTCTTCCTGTCAATGCCAGTGATTCATTTATAGCACTGTAAGAAACACTTCATAGCTTCCATAATATCAACTTTATATTTTCAGACTCAGATGCAATCCAAGAAATGATCTCAGTTTTCTGTGAGTCAGTTTCCTTTCTACCACAGCTTTGTTACTGAAGCTTTGTTAAGAACTATCACATTGTAAAATTTGGTTATACAATATCTGTTCATTATTTGATCAGACTGTTCAAACAAAAAGGCATATGATTTTCATCAACCACTTCACTTGCATTATATCCAGATTTACACTGATTACCGCCTTCCCACTGCATGGCACACATTATTATAGCCTTCAAAAAGGTACAAAGTTTGAGTAATGAAATAATTTTTAGGTCACTCTGGCCATTTCCTGCTAGGGCAGGACTGTTACTGAGGCATATTCTTGACTACATGGCCCAGGCTACTTTTAGATTATAATAACTCTCATTTATAAGTTTAAAAATATTTTGTGCTCCAAGAGACAAATCTTTTAAAAAGGTCATTTTAGTGTAAAATCTATTTGGCTTGTTTCACTTTTAGCATTCAAAATTTCACCACACATGAATTACATTCCAGGCCTTGCAAAAAAATCCAGTAGGTTCAGTTTATCAAATAAAATCTCCCAAAAACTGAACTAAGCTGATGTTCATTACCATCTTCAAGAACAAACTCATACTATGAAACTTTAACAGACTCCCCATGTATGACAAGCAATGGTGAGGATAAACTACCAAAAAGGCATAATACAGGGGCATTATTATAATTATTATTATTATTATTATTATTGAGATTTATTTCTGTGAAAGCAAAATTAGCCTTTACAGTTACAAAGCTCAAGGATGCATTGGAGCCTCTACGCTCCTGTAGTCATGGAGGCAATTCCCTACTGAACTACAAGAGGGATGGCCCTAGAAGATGCATTAAAATTTCAAAGCAAGATGATATGGACAACCACCAACTCTGAATTCATCTTTCCCCCTCAGGCTTTTAATTTTTGCAGTTATATGAGTCCAGTGACGGATGGCTACTGTCTTGTTTCTTCTGATTATTCTTCTTTTATAATTACCAAAAACTCATTAGCCGTATACTGAATATTGCACAATGACTCTGAGCAAGTTAAGAAACCCTGGGTATCAAAGGATGGTTTACTCATCACCTTCCAATTATTCATAATATTTCAGGCTGTCACCAGTTCAAGTCTCAGGCCACTAGTCACTGTTGAAAGAAAACTATCAGCTTAACTCTCCTGGATTTCTCCTCATAATTACCTTACATATTTTTTTATTTGGACTTAAATAGGACTTACGGCATCAGAAAAAGATAAGCCTTGCCTCAAGTAACTTCATGTGTCATGCTTAGACAGAAGAATGCATCATATTAAAAGCAGAAGGACTGATGACAGACATGCAGTTCATATACATGTGTAGTTTTCAATTCCTCTGTCAATACACCACCCTACCTATCCCATACATATTACTTAGATATCTGGATAACTTGAATATTTTGCAATAGATGAAATAACTGCAGGAGAAATTTAAGTAAGAAAAGCAAGATCATTTTGCAGATAAAGAACAGAACAGATGCTGTGTTCGGAGAAGGCAATGCAAAATACAGTGGAAAAAAGCAAATCAAAGAGGTATTAAGGAAACAGGGATGTGGAGTCTCTTGATAGAGAAAGACAAATAACATGCAGCATTGTGTAGTTTATATTCTTTTTAATCTAAAGTTCTACATTCCATTGATTCATGAAGAGTGATAAATAACACAAACAGCAATAGTATGGCACTAATTTCAAAGAATTCACAAGTAAACACAGTAGGTGAGCTGTGCTCTTTAGTTATCATTGCCCCTTTGTCATTGGTACCTGTCACTATCTTGATAGACATCATGGCAACTCTTAGTACTATCAAAATAATCAAACTAATCTCAAGTAATGTTCCTCTGGGATTTCATTCTCCTCCTTAATATAATTTATCTCCAATGTATCTATCTATAATTTCCATAATACAACAGCCTCCTTATTCTCATTTACTACTCAGTCATTATAATCTTTTTTTCATTTAATTTTCTATAAACAGAAGCATATAAAACTGGAGATGTGAGAAATTATGAAGTATCAATTAAAGAGATAGGGTGTATATTCACATCCTTTAATTATCCTCCCACTGATGCAATCTCAGGATGCAGTTAGATGATGCTGAAGAGATGAGCTAAGGGCTGCCTCAGGGTATAGGTTTCTCCTGCTAAATCCTTGCCACACATTCCTGCCACTGCCTTGTATTTGCTCTCATTTCTGCTGGACTTTACAATGAGACTGCTTAGAGAGCTTAAATAAGAGAAGACTGGCCCTTTCAAAAAGAATTAAATCATATTTTAAAAAAATTATAAAGGCATGAAAAAAAGAAAAAAACCACTAGAAAATACATAAGAACTGGGTCTGCCTTTTGAGAAGCAATGTGTCATGGGATCAAGCCAGCTATGTCTTGAAAATACACCCTGAAACTTGTGATGCCATCTCAAAATAATATGGCAATTTCCTTAGAAACACTGAAAAAAGGAAACCTGGATAAAATTACATCTGCAACCTATCAATACTTGTCTTTGCAGACTTCAGAAGTGATCAGATAAGGTTAGCAGAACTCCTCCCAGATATTATTTCACATTTATCTTCCCCAACTTTCAAAGCATGCTCAGTATTTTCATTACTTTCAAATACAAGTAGAAAAACTGACAAGCAGACTGCCTCTTAGACAGTGAAAAGGCAACAGTGCTGACTCTTTTAACATCTAGGATTCATTAAACCACCTCTATTACTCACTGTCCAAAGCAAACAGTTTCACATCTTCTCAAAACAATACACTTCACTGGGTCAAGGATTACACTTATCATCTTACAGCCATCCTGTCAACTGCCTCATTAGTTTCTATTAAGGACAATATTGACTAAAGAATTCCTATTTTTGAAGCCATCCTCCCTTCCAAACTAACTCACTTTCTCTTTCTCATCTAGAAACCTTCAGAGAAAGTACAGAAGTCCTAAAGCCTCTCTAATCTTCACACAAAACTACTTTACTCTAGGCAAAACACTCGCAGCTGATGGACTGTTTTCTGATTTATGGAAATTCAGCACTTTAACATTATATAATCTCTTCTAATAAATTTCTGATTATATATGCAAAGTAGGCAAAAGACAAATTAGTCCAAATTGCTTTATGCAGAGGAAAGTAAAAGTCTGCATATTATAAAAAATACAAATAAGCCAGATATTACAAAAAATGCTAACATAATGTGTCATTCTGCATTTTCTAAACCAGCACATATCAACACTACCAAAATAAATACATTTATAAAAAATGACTATTTATGAGAAAGTAGAGAAGATTGGAAATTATTTAATGCTTTAATGCATCATTAAGAACATATACTGATGAATATAAAGTAACTGATGAGTTAATTGGCTTCACTGGGGATAATGCTGATGATGCCACATAGAGAACAAAAGAGTATAACACCACTATTTTCTCAAGTTCTTCAGATATATTTAGATGAAATAAATGTTCTAAATATACACATTTAAAAGAGTCAATTAACATAAAATCTGCCAATTCTGATTTCAATCTCTTTATTTAATACTGAGTTTTACCACTGGCTGGAGTTGAGGCTGTGCTCATAATGTGAGCAAGTGCTAAGCTGGGAACACTTCTGTAAAGAAAAATCAGTAGATGGTATTGGGATGATGCTCTAATGTGTGATACAAATTTCAAGAAACTAATTCTTATGAAGGAAAGTAACTTTCAATTTTTAAAAATACATTTACAGGAAAAGCTCAAAGTTTGATGATCAAACCTCAAGAATATCTGATTAGATCTACTCTATAGTGATATTAATGTCATGAACAGACACCTAAAACTCCTAACAAACTGTGGGGGCCTAATGAAATCAGGCTCTGCCAGAATTTCCTTTGAAGAAACCTGACAGAGGCACATTCACTGTAGAATTAGTCACCTCTGATTATTCTACCAACGAATAAGTAATTCCACATTGAGGGAAGCACTTCTTTTAATCATTATCATAAAAGACAGTTCAATGTAAACATAGTTTATATTATATTTTTCTTACTAAAAAGGACTTATGTTTCTAGTTTACAAAAGCCACTCCCAGTCCTGCTAAAGCCCTATAATGTAAATTCTCAAGGGACTAACACAGGCCCTGAATTTCTCTTTTTGAATCCCACCACCTTTAACCTCATCCTAGACAAAAGTTACCTTGCTTAAGCAGAAACCAGTGGATTAAAGATAATTCATAGTGCTGACATTTATTAGGGCTGAAAAAACATAAGATCAAAGAGTTTCATGAGAGATGAAAGATTTAAGTTATTAATTAGTGCTGTCACTGGAACTCAGGACTCAAGGCAGTCTCATACAAACAGTGTGGCAGCCCTCACTTGAACAGGAGCAGGTAAGAGTTTACCTCCAGGTCCCTCATCCCTACCCCCCGGCCCACATCAGCTCAAACTACTCAGCAGCTCACCTAAGCACAGGGCCTGGACCTGACCTATGCCTGCCAGAAGGAATCACCTGGGATGGGCAACAGGGAAAGCAATGCAGAGCACCCTCCTCCTCCACACACCTCACATCTCTCCAGGCCCCACTGATGCTTATATACAGAGAAGTTGAAGACAAACATAGAGATATCCCTTATAAGTAAGGCAGCCTCTTACAACTGCACACACTGACAGTCACAGGGGATCTCCTAGAGATGCCACTGCTCAGCTAACTGGAAAATGCATTGGTGCACAACAGCAGCTGGCAAATTACGTCAGCATTTTCCCTACCATTCCAATCATGCATATATGGCCAATAAGGTACTATCCAGTAACCACCACATATATGTAATATAACTATGTTCTATTCTAGTTTTTCTACCAAGTTTTCCAGGGCAATACTTGATAAGTAATATAATAGACTTACTTTCTTCAGTTTTGTCTCCTGCTATGCGAGATAATAATACTAAGTCACTTCTTTAAACTGCTTTGCAGGGTGAAGCACAGCATATATAGTGTAATGTTCTTTTTATATATTCAACTACAGAGAAAAATTTTCCCAATCTTTCTTTTAAATGCTGAGAAATTCACTCAGAAAGTGATCAATATGGTCAATGATTCATCTTCTAGTTAGAATCCTAGTAACTTGTTTTAGTACTTACGCTACTTTAATAATTTTTTCCACCACTTGGCATTTTAGTTGAACATCTAGTTGTTATTAGTTTACTATTTAGTTCAACTTGAAGTTCTTATTTTTATTAAAGAGTTGCAATGCTAGAGGTTTTTAAAAGCGTTTATGTACATACTTTATAATCCCATGTCATGACTTGCCTACAAAAATCAGTTAAGAAAATCAGTTGAAAAATGAGGGGGAAAAAAAAGAAAGCCTAGTTGGTAACCATAAAGTGCCTTTTCATAACCCATGAATATGTATTCCTTTTCCAGCCATCTGTTATCCTCAGATGAAAAGAGTTCCATTTGTAGAACACTAATTTCACACTATTTTCAAGAAATAAAGAAAAGGTTAAGGAATTTTAGGTCATTATGGCAACATGAATCAGAGTAATTTTGAAGTATCAGTCTAAATTAATTGGCCATTCCATGAAGAAAAATGTTCCTGTGAACTGGACTGTTGTACATGAAACTTATCAGGGAGCCTGTGAACACACCACCTCACATGGGCATGGAGTAAAGCTTGGGGAATAACTAAAAAATGGCAGATTGACCATCGGAAGCTTATGGCACTTGCAACAGATTGAACACAAAAGACAATCCGAGAGTCAAGGAGGTTTCATGACAAGTAAAATAAATTCTGCAACTTCAAAAACAAAAGTCAGAACAACAATTAGTCCTGTCAGTCATCCTCAGTGAAGGTTTCAGCATCATAAATACAAAAATCAAAATACACAAACCATCCCTTTTCTTGTGAGCAGCCATCCACACACATATTTATGAAATACGATGGTCACCTATATTCATAACACACACTGCAATACGTCAGGCCAATAACAAATAGATGCAGTTCTCACTGATTATTCAAAGATTCCCTGCTGCCTCAAGAATAACACAGCATGGAAACCATGGCCAATGAAGAGCATGATGCCTCCCTGAGCATGATTTCTCTCTACTTTGCACCATGAACTCCCTACTGATTTTTAAGGTGAATAGTAAAAGGTACTGCCTTTGATGGAGATAAATGTTAAATGCCCAGACTCCCTGAAAAAATACATTTTATCTTTGGGCACAAGTTGGAGTCTCCTTGAAAACAAAAAATTCAGATTTTGAACTGAAATGGGAGAGGTGCCTTGACTGAAGGACTGCCCTATCTCTGCAGCCTTTGAGCTCTTGTTGGCAGCACCAGCTTTTACTGTGCTCTGCTCTGTACTCTGCTCTGTGCTCTGCTGATTTCTCATATTAATAGTTTAAAAGGATAGGGACCAGAATTCATTAGAACTAGTATTTTATTAAGGAAAAACAGAAATGATGTAATTTTGTGATAGGGAAATTAGGCAAAAATGTCTTGGTTGAGCTGTTACAAATTCTACACATTTTTGTAATACTATGAGAACATGCAATTTGGTAAAGGTGCCCAAAAAAGTAAAGGTAGGGTAAAAAACCACATGGGCATTCAGGAAGCAGATCGAGAGCACAGTGGAGATACACTGGCATGCCTCTCAAAACACAGACACATGCTGTGCAAGCAGCAGCCACAGATCACATCACTTTAACTGAGGCAATCTTTTTTAATTCTTTGCCTTGAAGGGCAACTGAACACAGTGGGAGAGGATGGAAAGCACGCCAACTCAAAATATTGCCAAAAGCACAGGTTTTTCCTTTAAGTGCAATATGCAGACTTCCCAGTGGGGGAACGCAAGGCCTCCACGCTGCTTTGCAAGGGGCTCTGGTTGGCAGCAGCTCCCTTGTGCTGTCACCAGCTTCATCTCCAGACTCACAACTCACATCAACATTTATGTGCCACAGATCAAGCCAGATCCCACTGCTGTATGTTCAGGTAAATTTATAATCAAGGTCAAGAGGGAAGAGGGTCAACAGCAGCAGGAAGACACACATGTCAATATGCAGACAGACAGCACTTCCTCAGCTCAACCACACAGTGACAAGGTATAGGAATTCAAAGGGCACCCATTGCTTTGCACCTACTGTATGGCAAATGTCCAAGGTGTTAATCAAATACAGAGTCAGTGGACCTTGCATCATTTTTTATAGTGTTATCAGCAAATTACTTGGCCCACTTCTCCAAAATTTTACATTAAAATAAATCCTTTCAAAATCATCAGAATTTCATGCAGTAAGAAGCCTCTTGGGATTTTATACAACTAAGTAAAATATGAGAATCTAGCCTGAATGAAAGTAGAAAATGAATATGCCAAGATGAGTTTCATTATACACGTCTGATGTGCAACACATGAAATCAAATAGATTTGCCTATTGATGCAACTGTCAGCCAGAAAGAAATGACTGCTTGGTTGTTTTTCCTATAAACAAAAAAGCCCAGCCTAAGTGAATACTGCTTCACTTTCCTCAATAACAAAGTCTTGTTCACTCTGCTGCTTCTTCACCCCAGGGATTCATTTTTATCTGACAACAAAAAGAGAAATCCATCATCCAGTAAAAGGAATGAGCCCATTTCATTTCGCTTTCCTGGAATACTACCAGAGATGCTCAAAAGTATAGAAAAGCAATGGGTTTTATAGGAAGACAAGGGCTTGGTACCATTTATCCTGCTCCAAGGTGTAAAAAAGCCAGGATTGTTCTGAAAGCAAGTTACTGCACATATTACTTTAAATTTTAGGAAGGGAATGGCTGATTTAGTGTCTTTTCAGGCAAGTATGTATCTTTTAGACTCTCCAAATAGTATGCTAAGATTAAGAATGTTTTATTCCATCATTATGATCAGCAGGGGAAATAATTTTAAAAGCTGAAATGTCTCTCAGGAAACGCATAAAAAACACACAAACACTCCCAGATGCCACATGCGGCTAGTGACAAATATTGAGCAAAATAATTCAGAGTACAAAGCATCATTCAGCTCAATACAATCTTAATTTTTCCATCTTCAACTACCGTTAAGGACACATCTCAGAAACATTTTGGCAAAACAAAAAAGCAAGCATTAGAGTTAGTTATCAGGGATTTTCAAACATTATGGCCAAAATCCACTTGTTACGTATTACCAGCTCCAGCTTTTCCATCACGTGTCTTCATTCTGCATTGTGCCATGAGAGCTTAATCCTTCAGCAGTCAAACTGGGCACATACCAAAATAAACAGACCCCTCTTGCTCATTTGTATTCCCACTGAGTCTGCAGGTAGAGGAACACAGTGATGCATATCACAGTCTCACCCTATGTACCCATATGAGAATCTGGAAAAAAAAATCTCTATCTATCCCTGTATCATTTTAAGATAAAACTGTAAACAGTCAGAGACAACCTGCCTGAAAAGCAGCAGCCAGGTTCAGGTCCCAGCCATAGAATCATGGAATTGTTTAGGCTGGAAAAGACCTCTATCATTGAGTCCAACCACTAACCCAAAACAGCCAAGCCCACCTCTAAAATATGTCCCTAAGTGCCACACTTGCACATCTTTTAAATACCTCTAGGGATGGACCAGAGCCAGTGTTGGCCCATCCATTTGCCCCACACCTGTCTACCTACATTCCCCAAGAGTATATCACAGCAGTGATGCACTTTCTTCTTTGGGGATACTACCTAGGTCAGAGATTCCTCAACTTCTCACAGGGACAGAAGAGGTAACACGGCTACATTACCTCAACAAACAAGTCCTTTTGAAATAGCAGATAACACCTGTAGTGTTTCCCAAGTTCTCAAAATACAACCTCTTCCTGCTGTGAAGTAATTGAACTGTCTCTCTAGTTCAAGAAACAGAAGTCTCGACTGGACGTGCTGAATCTGGATAGTGCTGGATAATACGGAAATTATTCAATTCTCAGTGGGAAAAAAAATAAGTCAAATTCAAACAGGTGAAGGAATACTACTATAACAGTAGAAATGGTCTCTGCATATGAATTCTTATCCACACTCTAGTAACACATATTTTTTTTAAGAACGCATTTTAAAGACCTTGAAGAAGATGTTACAAAGCAACAGGACAAAGTTGTACATAATTGTTATGACTCTCACTACTTATTCAGAGTGAGCTACTTATGATAGAGAACGCAGTGTGCCCAGTAATTTCAATTTACTCTACAAGTACCATTAAAATCACTGAAGTATTTCTTTCAGATTTGCAGGCAACTCTACTAAAATGAATATTTCTGACCAATCTACATTTCATAACATGTTCACAAGTCACTATTAATGCAATAGCTTCAGGGAAGGGTTTTGATTTTTTTCTAAATTTCAGTCTGTTCCACTGACTGACAGGACATCCAATGACTCTGTTGCCTTAGCTCAGTCTTACTGAAAGCCGAGACATATGGGCTGACTGTCATCAGATACTGTGATTTTGCTAAAGGGTTTTAGCAATAAGGCACAAGCTGAAATCTATACAGTTTTCTCATATTACATAGACCCCAATAAAAAGCTTACACGTGTATAATGTCTGGAACTTATGGTAATGCATAACTGAGCCATTAACAACACAATGCAATAGCATTTCCTCGAAGAAAGCTGCCAGTGAAAGCCAATACCTGCAGTGGCATGACATAAGTGTGAATATTTTTTCTGCATTTAGAACATGTTTTTATTCCTATCAGCTGTCATTATGCTCATCAATACCTAAGCAACTGAGAGATGAGGAAACTCTCATTCTGGTTTATTACAAATATTCAGTGAAAAAAGATAATTTTCAGTACCTAACCAAGTTAATGATCCTGGAAAATGTTCCAGTAGTTATTCTGTCCCATGACCATTGTGATATTCTCCACTGGAATGGCACAGTCGCCTCGTATCACTGACTGGCCAAAGTAAAGATATAATAAAGATATCACATGTACCAAATCCTTCTTTCAAAACTGCTTTATAATTATTGGAAATCTGATTATGCAAAGTTGATTAAATATGTGAAATGGCACAAGACACTCTGCTTCACAACAGGTAAGTCTCAATGTATGCACTGGCTGAAGAAGAATATTTTAAGCATGCTGTAACAAATGACATTAAAGTGGCTGAAAACATATTTGACATGTATAGAGTAGATTATTTTGAGGTAGAGTAGTTGCAATGATTGTAAATAAACTCTTGTAAACAAACTAAACCTAGAGTAGTCCAAAATTCCATTCATTCCCTTCATGTTGTTTTATTAAAGTTTTATAATAATGATAAACAAAAGATTAACAACTTATCACATATATTCAGCATTGCTCTCAGACCATCACAAAACTCTACTTGACAGTATATTTTGCTTTTACCCCTAGAAATTAATTTGGTATGGATACCAAGAAAGTAGTACAACATTAAAGTGCAAACAAAACATCAGATTAACAAGGACATCATCTTGTTCTAATGTGAAGGCAATATGTTGCCTGTGCAATATGGTCTCAGCCTCTTTCACCAGAGCACATGGCAGTCAGTAGCACTTTGATTCACAGGGATCTATGTACGTGTTCAGCAGTATTAGTTGATACTTTCTGCTTATCTTCATTTACACACAAAATTAAATGAAAAGAAAACACCACTTACTTGCTTTTTCCTTTGTATACTGTAGCATAGGACCCTTCCCCTAGTTTTTCCAGTTTTTCATATGAGTCTGCTTTTCCAAACTTAGGGCTCGTAGGCTAAACAAAACAAAAAAGATGGTCTTTCAGCATGTATTGCACTCATAACATTAACTGCTTTGATTCAGCCTTTAGAGACCAAACATCATTATCAAGACTTATGGATGTGCCTGTTTTCAGCAGCCAACAACAAAAAAAGAATTAATAGGGAAAAAAATTAATATTTACTCCAATAAAATATCATTCAGCAACCCAGATGGTAGCTGCTAATGTCAACCATACACTTACATCACTGGATCTACCAAAAAGATTTTATTATAAATCAAGGAGATGGTTCTGGTTTATTTTTCACATATATCATTTCATAGAGAGAAAAAGATCATTAACAGCTAAAGCATCTTATCCATGTTTAGAGATCTAAACAGCAGCCTTAATCTGAACTGAACTGAAAATCAGAACTAATAGAGCTGTTTAATCGTTTTTTTCTTTCTTATTTTTTTAGGTTAAAGCCCATCCAGAAACATTGCTCTAAGTAGTCACTGTCCCAGTAAATGAATCATTGTTCAGAGAGGGGTCAAAATGCAACAGGAAAGCATCTTTAATGATGTCATCTTTTGAATTATGATTACAGTCTTCAGACTGTGGATATAATCACACCATATTTTAATGTACATTTTACATTAAATGTAAATTAAATTTACATTTATTTAAATTATTTACACTAATTTACATTAAAGTCCTGTATCCTTAATATTTGCAGCCTAAGTGAGGAGTCTAAAACTGCACCAAGCAATGATTCTTGCTCTAAGGGCCAGACAGCTCAGCTGGCCTTTGTGACAGACTGATACTTGCCCCCTTTTATACAGTCCTAACAGAGTACAACTCAACACTGCAAACAAAGGAATTCACCTGATATTAAAACTTTCCATTGAAATTCTGAGAAAATGTTTGACTTTTTTGAAGTGCATCCTATTTTCCCACAGTTCCCCATCTTCCAGTTGTCTGGAAGGAAAAGGCGTTTTATTTTTCCTCCAAGACCAGGTGGACACTGCAAAAAAATGACCTGCAGCTGCCCTCAACATCACCTACATATCTTTTAGACTGCAGTGCTCAGATATCACAATCAAAAGATCATCAAGAAAGTCTGGAGGGTCAGCACTAATAATCAAATCACACACAGTGACTGATTTGATAGTACTCCTGTTAAACACTACAAAGAAAAGCAGACAAGCAAACCCAGCATGTGCAGGGTTGAATTCAACTGGGATGAGCCATGTGCAGCTGCACACATGGTACCCTCACATTCAGGATCCTATGTCTGATTTACAAAAAGTATTCATGTATCAGTTTTTTGAAAGGAAACAAACCTTACAGTACAGGGCACATCTGTGTGTAAGTTTTTGTTAAACCATGGCTGAAAGTTTTAAATCAACTGACCCTAAAAATTGCTTCTATTTAAACAGACAGGGGCATCCTAGGTAAGTTGACTTGGTGCCTCATACTTGTCCACCACACCCAATTAACCATTAGCCAGAAAATGCAAAGATTTTCTTTACTCAACTATTCTTCATTTGTTCTATGCAAAAATTCTGGCACTTTGGCAACTATACACCTTTTTTGATATTAACATTCCAGCTTTTTATCGAATGGTATAAAGACATACATGTGTATGTTTGCAAAATTGAGCCCTTTTTCCTCTCTCCAATACAAAGAACAGCCTATTATTTTGCTATCCAGTTCCTAAGTATTAATAGACTTACACAAACGTGTCAGCTCAAAACTCTCAGATCTTTTTCCTGCTACATTATTTGGAACACTTCATTATAGATAAGGCAGTAATATTCTTGGTTTCCAATCTGTGCTTAAAAAGGCATTCTGCCTGGTTAAAAACAAATTCTAGGATTTTTTAAATCACAGTTTTACTACAGATGTCACTAATAGAGGTGACTAAAACATTTATTCAAGTAGCCTTCTCATTTAACTATCCAATTATGGACTAATGCAACATTAAAAAAACTTCAGAAAAAAAGTGATTAGATGTTAAAATGTCTTGCATCTAATGAAGAGGGAGCAAAAAGTATTTCCCAAATTGCAGGCTGCAATGAACGCACAGTGACTAGCTTTGTTTGGAGTGGAAATGCTGCCCTAGTTAACAGTGAATAGTTCACTGTTGGCTTCTCATAGCAAGACAGAAAAAGGACAGAGTTTATACATGTGTTTCACATCCATTCTTATTTTCACGCTGAGATTTACTTTTATTCTCTACCTCTGGAAACCATAATCTAAAGGTCACAACAACTTGTAAAGCCTTAACATCTTGAGAGGAAACAGGATGCCTTTAATCCATTACCACACAGTAAATCAGCAACAATAATTATTTCTACAACCTCAAGCTCATTTCTCTGTCATCCAGCTGCCAGAAGCACAGACTGAAAGTCATGACTTTTGACTCATTCTCCTCCTGGAAGTTGCTGCATCCTCATCAAGAACGGGCAAACCTCTAAAAGCTGGCATTGGCTGGATCAGGAGGACAGTTCATTCCTGAGGGTACAGAGCCCTGTGCCCTGGGCTCAGCTCTGCAGCAGCACGGCTGACCTGCCACCCTCCCCACACAGCCTCCCACCCTGTCCTGTGCCTGCTCAAGCTGGATACAAGCCTAGAAATAGCCCAAACCCAACGCTTGAGCTAGCCCTGCCCCGTGTGCAGCAAAACCACTGGGCAGACACCCTCCCCTTTCCAGGTGAGAGCACCTCTGCAGTGGAGCTCAGCTCTGCTCCAGCTGCACCACTGGACTGGATTGCCCAGGTTCTCCACCATTAGATCTCCCTTTGCGAAAACTGACATTGTTTTTCCTGGCACTTGTAATCTTTAAAGGCTTACAGTTTTTGAAGCCATGTGGTGTAGAAAAAAACTTCAGAGGATTTTATCCAAAAAATTTAAATAAATTCTGAGGTAAATGAATATATATATTAGTATATATAATTTGCATGATACTTCTTAATGAAACACCAAAACACTCAGCATATGCATTTACTTTAGAAAATAAAGGGGCAGATTAACCATTTCCCCAACATTTTCTCAATTTTTTAAATGAAATCTCATACATTAATTCAAACTTCTAATTACAAATTGCCTATATATTAAGAAGTTCAGATGCTTCTTACATTTGCTTTTATTTCTGGATAATATAAATAATAAAATAAAGGAGGTGAAGACTGACTGAAATAATGCAAAAATAAGAAACTTTTCAAAACTTAAGTTTCAAGCTCAAAGGAATCAAAATAAAGGGCTATGGAAGGAATTTAAATAATTTGAAGTTCCACATGACTGCTGAAAACTATAACCATTTCAGCCTACTTTCCTTTACTATTAAAGTCCCTCATTCATCTGGGCATTTTTTCAGCTTCATGAATTTCATTATTCAGGTTTCTCCACATTAGTTTATCCTTTTCAACCATTTCTGTTTAAAAACTATGCCTTGTTACAGCGAGGTAGGCATCTTTTTCAGTATATGCTAATATTAAAATCAAACATAGAAAATTCACTTTTAAGTACAATTTCTTCTTCCAAAGTATTTTATTCATTCTGGTAAAATATATGAGAATACATTTACACAGAGATTTGTGTTTGTTAAATCACAGGAGTCCCTTACGATGCCTGGGATGTTGTTGACTGAAATACACATAGTGAGTGAGACATATCCAGAGCACATCAGATGTACAGTGCTTGCATCAGCCACTGACAGACAGCACAAGCAGCAGACTCACAAAAAATTCCCCTGTATTTTACATAACTGATGCAATCCCCAATTTGACCCAGACAACATTTCTCAATGGAGGAGTACTGGTTTTAGCTGAACACATGTATCTTGATAAAAGTTTTTTCAAAGCTTCTTTTTGAAGATCTAACCTTACAATACTTCTATAGCTACTATTTTCCATTTCTCTTGCTCCTTCTTACTGCTTTTTAACCCTCTAAAACACTAACAGAGAATCACAGAATTAATTAGGTTTGAAAAGGTTTTAAAGATCATCAAGTCCAACCCTAATCCTAACACTGCCAAGCCCACCACATATGCCCCCAAGCACCTATACATCTTTCAGATATCTCCAGGGATTGTGACTCAACCACTTCCCTGGGCAGCCTGTTTCAGTGCTTGAAAACCCCTCTATGTTCTAAACACCATTGGGACTAACTAGGCATAATGAAGCCTGTTGCTACACATTAGAGCTCTGCATTTGCTACAAAAAAACCCCCCCAGCTTACAAAGCTAAGAAAAAAACCCAAAACACCTAGATGCATATGTGACCAAGACTGAACTATCAACAGCAAAAAAGTAAACCACCAGTCAGCAAGAAATTGATACAACTGGAAAACTCACTGCAAAGTGAACTTCTACGCTCCAGAGAAATCTTTCATAGAACTCAAATGGGCAAGCCAAATGAATTACTGAGACAAAAGGGAGTAAAGGTCCTCATGCCTCTAAAGAATATAGTCCCAAGTCACTGTGAAAGTCAGCATAAGCTGTGGTAGATCGTGTTATCCCCAGGAGGACATTGGCAACTGGAGCGTAGAACAATGCAGATCTTTCCCTTCAGGAAACTCACTGGGAATTTTACTTGTTTGCCTTCATGTTTCACTTTCCTTGAAAATAGTTTTCATTAGGTAGCTTTCTTATTATCAGCCTATATTTTTCCTAGTGCTAGTTTAGTCTAAGAGCACCACTGAGCACAGGGAGTGAGCATTTTTAGCAGCATGGCTTGCAGTAACCGAGATTAGATATTTTTTCCCCTCTGGTTAAGGAAATACAGATCATAGTAACAAGGATAGAAAGAGTATGCCAAAATGTTGAGAACAGAAATAGAAGAAGCTAGTATTTCAAACTGACATGAGAGTCTTAAAAATAACAGAGAAAAAAAGAAATGAGAAGAAACTGTCTTTTCTGACCATGTAGTTTCAAATGGCCATTTCACTGATACAGCCTGTAGGACAGATAATAGGCTTAACCAAGAACCAGCAGTATGAATCCTTGCACTACACTGCCACATGAATACCTCTATTTCTCAGAATTTTTCAAAATCTGTGTAATAAAGAAAGCTTTAATGGAAAATTACACTGAAAATCACCTGACTATTCCTATAGAAGCTGTGTGGGTTATGTTCTCATGCATTTTTCATAACTGCAGAACAGCTTGTGAATGTCACACTTAACCGTCACACTCCCGAGTCTCAGTTTTAAATAGACCCTTTTTTTTAACTGCAGGATACGAAACTTCAATACAAAACTATCATTAAGAGAAAAACATCATTCTCACAGTACCTCTGTAAATTAAAGAAAATTAGAAGTGGATAATAAATTCAGTGCTAGAAAAAATTGAAAGTAAAAGGTAGGCCAAGAAGCTCAACTGAGATTAAATCAGAAGAATGAAAGATAATCATTATTTTTTAACCATTTTTTGTCTTCTTTGGCACAAGAATAAACCTTCTTTCACAAAACCATAGGCAATTTTTACACTAATTGCCGGTTGTATCCAACTTATAATAACAGGCCAATTTGACCATACCTTGAAAGACGGACTGTTTTCTAGGGCAATGTTCAAGGGATACAAAGATGTTCAAGAATCCAAACCAAGCCTCAGTCTTTGTTCTCCCCTCCTCTGATCCCATTCTGTTGCTTGCATCTTCCTAACCCTTTAACACCTAGCCATAAATTAGGAGCAACCTGGGCAGAAGCAACCATGAGCTCTCTGTGACAGGGCTGGACGCAGTTTTTAAAGCTGTTCACTTGTTTTCCAGGCTATTAGAGCACAGGAGGTGGCTCAACTGCCACATTTTATCTGCCTTTTCATCTAGAGAGTATCCCTCAGGTTAACGATTATTAACACTTCCTTTGTGCCAGTAAAGAAAATTCCACTCTCTACACTGAACTCTGAAATTATCTTACCTCCATAAAACATATCAAGCAGGAAAGATGCAGTTACCCTAGTAATTAACAGGTTCCTTACTGGAGAAGGTTGCATATACCTGGAGAGGAAAAGAGGCAAGAATGGCACAGCAAGTGTTTATTTGGGCAGACAGAAATGATGCCTTACTTTCGGAAACATCCTGACATTGGTGTCTATTTTAGAGCTAGATTTCTTACACAACTGATTTGCAAAGTGCTAACAGTACTGATCAGTAGGATCATTACAGGATTCATGCCTTTTTGCTTGTACTTTTTGGAGGAAAGTTGCATGTATCAGGACTAAAAATTAATTAAAGTTACAGAAACTGAAGAAAGGCTGCTCTCCCAAAAAGAGTGCAGAGTGAATGCAGTAAAGAATTGCTTATCCAATTATTTTTATTTGAATGTTTGGGTTTTTTACATTTATCTGAGTTAGTAGAATGTTAGTGTTTTACTTGATTTTGTTTTTAAAAAGTAACGGACAGGTAGGACTATATACCTTAGCATGACATTTAAATTCACCACCAGGGAGTTTAAAATATTCAAGGAGAACAAACTGATGTGTATCACTACATAACTAAATCTTGAGCAGATGGCTAGTTTATACAGCTTGCAACATTCTTTTTACATATGGTGCAAAAGTACTATTTTAGTGTATAAAATGTGTACTCTGAATACACCAAAACTTTCCCTTGAACTGGAGAGTTTGATCATGTGTCTAAAGAGCATGGATCTCAAAATTTTCATATAATTACAATCAAACCATCTTTTAAAACCAGCTATTTGGGGAAGAGTGGCATGTATTTGTTTTTCAGTTGTGATTTTTTTATTTTGTCCAGATTATTTTGTAGTATTACCTTTTCTTCATTTATGGAGAAAAGAAAAGCATTTTCTTGTCTTGGTAGACAAAGGACTCAGCATGAGATTTTTAGAGAGATAGATATAGACAGAGAGGGAGAGAGATGGATAAGTACACACAACTATAGCCATATGTATATAATGTATATATGTATATACACACACTTGTATTGTGTTGGGATTGATCAGAGAAAAGGTTTGTCAAGCCAAATTTCCTTCTAACAGTGGCTGACAGGCAACACACAGGTAGGCAAACACCTCCTTCATACCTCCAAATTATCCACTACTCTGATGTGATAAAGGAATAATTCTCTTCTGCTGGAAAATTCATACCACAATAACATACAATTTCAATCAGCTCCAGCAGTTTGGAAATCACTCTCATAGACATTTTCTTATGTTCAGAGTAAGGGGAGAAGGTGGAAGGATTCTAAGTGTAAAAACTAAGCTTGTCGTATAAGAACAAACAAACAAAAGTGTTAAATTCTGTCTGTACACTACTGTACTAATTAACTACACAGGAATTCTACCAGGTCACAAAAAGGTGCAACATTAACTGCAGAAAAATAATTCATGTCCAAAAGTAAGAGATTTATTTTCCAAGTGACAGTCTGTGGGAGGATCATGGAGCTCCAGCTTCCCAAAACCTCTGTGTGTGTTTCATCTTTCTCACCAAAAAGTGCGGAGCATTTCAAAGGTACAGACAACACAAAATGGGCAACATACCACCTGCAGAGTATTTTGTGATCTTTACCAAACACTGAAACTGATACCTGTCAGAGAAGTGATAAAGCTGCTGAAATTAATCAAAGCAGAAACTAACACCCCAGGGCATTATAAACACAGTCTTTCAGGTCACATTTTGAACAATGTTATTTTTCTGAGACAAATAAAGGACTTTTACCTGAGCAGAAGCAGTGAGTGATATGGAGACCGCAAGCCTCGGCCATGTACCTTCTGTAAGACATCATTTCCACACCTGATGGCTACGGAGGACTTTAAATGATGAAAGGAAAAGACTAAATGGAAGCTTATCTCTAATTCAGTTCCTCTACTAATCAAGCAAAGAAAGTGCAAATTGAAGGTAGCATATCTCTATCAGAATATCTTAAAATAAAGCTTACAGGAAGCAGAGCCAAAACTGAAACATAACTCCACAACTGTAGCCCGTATGGCCCAGAGGGCATCATAGCATGTTCAAGATCATTTACAGAAACTGAAATGCTCATTCAGACTGGTATAACCTGTACCAGAGGAGAATTTTCAGAGAACCAAGTATGAACTAAGTAAAGGAAAATATGCAGCTGACATGAAAGGAAAAGATGTAATGATCAGAAGAGCGAGTAGCAAGGGCATCTGCTAGACAACATCAGGGCTAGAAAAAAAGATGAAACCCTAAACCTTTTGTTAATTCAAATAAAATTCAAAGCCACAGAATGATACATTTCTGCAACTAACCACACAGGCATCACCCAATAAAATGTGCATCAGGGCATCTACTGCCTGAAGCCATGTATTCAGGTTCTGGGAATGGGAATGAAGCATTTTGATCGTATCTCTGCCTTGGATGGCTGAACTCAGGTCTACCAGGCAGGACGAGGTGTGACCTGATCAGCAGAGGGCTAACACCACATTTTGTTGTGAACTGCTCTTCCCTCTTCATGGGCATGAACACTTTCACTATTCCAAATGCTCTTCCTTGTAAGGAAAAGTCAAAAACTACTAACAATGCCTCCAAGCAGAAGGAAGAACTGAGTTCACCAAACAGAGCTATAAAAATCAGAGAGAATTACAGGAAGTTGAGAAATGAGAATTGTATTACAAGAAATTCCTTTGCACCTCCTGTATCCAGCAAGTCTGTGTGAGTGAGCATAGATGAAGATAAACAAAAGCATATGTTTAGCTAGGGCTCTAACCAGCAGCATACTAGTAGAGGAAGCATTAATGTCATTTACATAAGAAAATACTGGGATCATAGGAGATTGTACAGATGCAGTAGAGTACCAGCCCTCTGGAAAAGAACAAGATGCCAAAAACACAGTTTCAAAAACATCTGCTTCAAAAGTCTGGAAGCAAAGCAACTGAAACCCTCCAGTGTTAACAAAAGAATGTCAAAAACATTAACAGAAATTAGTAATAGTTTCTAAGAGGAACAGCAAAGATGAGGAGTGAGTTAATACCACAAAATATTCAGGATTTTCAAAAAAAAATGTAATTTAAATTAATAGTTGTGGTGCCAAAAAATAATCAGGAATCACAAGCAAGTAAACACAGTGCAAATAGATTCATCCATTCTTAATGATTGTAAAAGTTTTATGGTAAAAACTCCTTGTCATGGACTCAGATGGAATACACTAGAGACATCTCTGGCAGCAGCTATACCATGCCAAGTGATGATGAAAAAGCAAATTTGTTTTTGCTACAGATGGTTACATTTTAAAATGTAACCTTTTCTAAAAAGGATGGTCCCCTGGAGGCGTGACATCTTACCCGCTAAATTCACATGGGTTAAACACAGCTCATCTACAGAAAATGAATCTCTTGTCATTTCTCGTTAGAAGTCTGACAGGCTTCAGTCAAACTTCTGTAGGGAGGACAGAAGATGTCCAGAAGATAGAGCAAAACAAAGAAAAGAAAGAAAAGAAAAAGAAGAGGCAATCAACCTTTTAAATTGTTTCGCACCAAATAAGATTTGAAGTGTTACATCCGTTCTACTTAGATCTGTAGTCTTCAACTCAAAGGTCACATTATTATGGATTTTTCTTGCCAAAGCATAACAGAAATAGTTTTTCAATAATTTTGAAGGTCTTTTGGGGGAAATCTGTTCTGGGCATTATTCATGAAAGCTATGACATTTTATTTATCTATTTTATTTCAAAATACTTGAGAATAAAATTATTATGATGTGTTCCCAAACTCTTCTCTGTTGTTTTTCTCTCTTCCCTCTGTCTCTCTCACAGAGTTTCTGACAGGGAAATAAATGTTATTTTTACTACTTGATTTTGAAAAGAGAATTATAAAATGTAAACAAAATCCATCAAATCTGATCTGTTTCTCTAAAACCGAAATCTAAAAATCAAAAAGGCAATTTATGTGGTTTCTTAAACTTCATGGGAAAGAATTCCTCTTCAAATATAAGCAATCCTCTGCCAAATTTGCTGCATAAACATAACAGCAGCTGTAATGACATACCAGGATAAGAAGAGGAAAATGCTTAGAAATCCTGTAAGACACCCTAACTAGTATCTGAAAGGAATTTCATAGTTCATATTCTTTTTCAAGTTCTATTTTCTGATTTTATTAATAACACTACAAATATTTATGGAAAACACAATAGCAGCTATGACCTTTTTTTTTGTTGTTTCCAAGTAAACAATCCCTTCTTAACCAAGAAAACATTAATCTGGTGCCTCTAATTCCACCATTTGGTACATGTGGAGGTATCAGGACTGTGCACTTACAGAGCTGGGGCTGGAGTGCCGCCTGACTTTAGGTGATTCCTTCCCTGCAGATGAAGTTTTGAAGTTAATGCAAGCGTTGTTCTCTGAATGAACCCTCTTCACTTGATTAGTTGGTTTCTCAAATGGATCGAAACTACTCTGTGTCCTCTGAACCCGAACTTTTTTATCCTCAGGAATTGTATCCAGAGGTTTGATCACTGAATCCATTCCCTGGCAGTTCCGTGTAGACATCTTTGTGACACATATCTGAAAAGAAAAAACATAATTTGTTGACTCTAATGGGCTTAAAGATGATATCATTCCATGCACCAGCCAGCATCAAAAAAGGCACTGAACTTCATAAGCATTCACTTTCTAGTTCTATGTTAAAATTGAAAACAACACATGCATTTTACATAGGGGACACACACATCACAGTAATAACTATAAAAAACCTATCTTTGTACAATGCACTAAAAGATCCTGAAAAAGGAAGGCAAGTGAGGAACATACATAAATTCATACATTTGTGTTTTATTGTACAGTGTGTTCTTGGCAACGACGCCACTCACTTCTCTCTCCAATCTAGCCACAGATATCTACAAGCAGTATTGATTTCCATTTGTTCAAAATTGGATGAGACTAAACTAAAATAAATGATGGTAGTTTGTGCGTGCACTGGCTGGTGCTGGCTTTCCAAAGATTCAATGCCAGTATATTATTGTATTTTTAAATAATGCTTATACAGTGTTATTATTATTATCACCATATGTCTCAGAAAATCAAATCAGTAAATCAATTCCCAGGCACTGAAACGTGAGACTGCACCTTAATGGCACACTAAAGCACGGAAGTTCAATTCTTTGTTACTGTGAGGTATGACTCTGCCAAGCTCCAAAGACTGCCACTTGCTGCTTGAGCTATCAAAATACACTGTGGTTAGTTCAAAAGCACAAAATGAGCAGAACAGCAGCTTTAGATACTCCAGTCATGTACGTTTCTGGTTTTAATTTCAATACACTCCAATACATATGACATTTTTTTAAATTACACTGTTGGTGAGGGGTTGTGTTTGAGGCCTCAGCTTCTGTTTTCACCCATGAGAGACTTGACTTTTACTTGGAAAGAAAAGAAATAGTTTCAGCTTTCAGGCTACCGGGAAAAGTTACGAAGTGTGATGCAAGCAGACCCAAGAGGCTCCTTAAATTGTACGGCAAATCAAAGTAATCTACAATGTACTTTTTCCATGACATTTGCATGTGTTTAAGGATAGACAGTGTTAATTTGCTGTCAATTGAACTGTTCATATAAAAACAATTTAACAAGCATAATATTCCATTCAAGCACCTATAATCTAATCTAATTTTTGAAAACGTGTCCTCCTAAAACAGTTAATATAAAAAAACCAAGAAATTACTATTTAATCAGGAGTCTTCCCTCCTAACCCAAAGTATCTCCAAAAACTTCTCCAATAAATTATTCTCTGCCATCTTCCCAGAGCAATTTTGTGCCTTGAAATCCAACTTACTTAAATTGTTTATAGAAATACTGGGTGACTATACCTTGTGAGGTTTGGCTTTTTTTCTTTTTTTTTTTATGATCCACTGTAACAGTAGATGAACGATTTCTTTTCTACATTAAAAATTTAAAGTATGTTTCCTGCACTGTGCCATCTGGCCAAATGATCATATACCAGGTCAACTCTAATGAAGGACATCACTACTGTCACAAACCAGGCATTACAAGGGTTCAAATTTCTTCTCACTAAAGTGATTTCTCCAAGACTAGAACTTCACCAAGTTATAACTTCCTTGAGAAAAGGAAAAGTCTCCCTTCATTCCAAATGATAATTCTTTTTTGGGCTAAAATTAAGACAATTATGTAATTTTGGTCTGATACTTCAGAGAGAAAAGATAAAGAGCTGCTGCACAAAGAGTTTTTAATTAGTCTTGTAAAACTAATTGGTTTCTTTTCCCTAAAACAATTCATATGCACAGACGTATCCACATACTTCCCACAGTCATCTCCATGTCCTTGCAATGCTTGCTACCAACAAAGATGTTTTAAAATAAAGTTAATTGAAATTACCTTTAATATAGCAGCACTTCCATGTTGCTTAATCAACATGAATGCAAATAAATCAGCATTTCTCAGCATTTGAAACCCTATGATCTAGAAAGCAGGGGCAGGAGATATGGACAAAAAGTTCCAAAGCAATACTTGTCTTCCCTTCAGGATAACAAGGCACCTGTATCAGATTAAAATATTTGGAATACGCAGCTATAAACATACTATAATGTTAATAATGGCATGAATGCTGCTTCTAGGTTCTTTTTCCACTGGAAAACATCCATGTCTAGCTCTAATGTGGGCCATGTAAGCATTTGTTACTATTGTCTTGACTGGAAGCAGTAATAGTTTGGAATTAGATATTGAAGGGAGGCACTTTGGCATTCAGGCCACTTGACTGAATCTGGAGTAGGATAAAAATCCCTACCATCATCTTACAGTAGCCAACTTCCAACTCGCAAACAACTAAAACCAAGACAAGCACCAGCCAGCTCCCCACTCAGAAGTCAAACACCTTACTGGATGCACAGGCTGGACACCACTGCGACCTGTGGAAACGTCTGAGGACTGCAGAGAAATGCAAAAGTAGAGGCTGCTCACCATGCCCATCTGCCTGTTCTGCAACTGCAGCACATCTCCTGCCAGAACTGACAAGGGGTTTAATTAATCACTTTTCTCTCACCGATATCAATATCTCCTTGGCAGAAACAAAGCATTCTCTCCAAACGGCTGCTGACCAGAGCATACTGTTGAAGACAACAAAGCTAAATTTTTGCTGCTGTTGAAGGGTACACATTTCCAAACTGTCTATCCTGCCTATAAAACACTGAAGAGAAACAATATTTAAGCATTTGTTTTACATTCTGCCATTGATAGGCCAAGTCCATCAACAGGCCAACTTCATGCTGGAAACCTGTTCTGTGAAATCTGAAAGGACCAGATCTAAAACGTCAGCATTGAACACTGGCTGTAACCAACTTAAGGACACAATAAATTCATTGGTGGTTTCAGGTTTCCCTCCATCAGCAATGCTAAGCTACCACAGTAGAGCAGTTTTTGCCCCTGGTCAGCAGGAGTGCTGACAGGCTGCTCCTGTGCTCCAGCTAAGGGTACAACTTATTGTGTAGTGGCTTATCATGCAAAAAAGCAACAGTGTGCTGAGCAAAATTGAAACATTTTGGAAATCTTCCTCTCATACAAATGATCATAGATTTCACCAGCTTGACCACACCACTTCTAGGAACATTATGGGTTTGAATTTTTTTACATTAATTCAGCCTTTAAATATAATTTTCCCTTATACTGCATAACTACTGCTTATAAATTCCGACCTCTCAAGGGATATGTACAAATACTTAGCATCAGAAGGTGCTAGATTTGTAAACCAGTGTCTACCACCCAGTAGCTCCTTGCTGGTAGTCAGGAGAAGCCTAACACACCTTCTTGTTTCCAGATTTCTTTTTGCATAAGAGAGTTAAGGACCATTTTCCAGTGAAAGCACAGTATTCGTCGTAAAGAACACCAGTTCATTTTCAGAATCTTTTAGATGCTCCTTTGTGATCCTCTGGGATAGTCAGATTTTCCCTCTAAGTACATTCTGCCACGTCTAAGACTGGACTTTTCTTTTTACCTCAATTCATTTGTTCTATCTACCTAAGAGATAGGTTCTTCAGAGTGGGCACTATTCTTTTACTAACCCTTCTTTTACACTCTGAACAACCCTTGTACACCTCAGTGAAGATGACAATCCAGAAAGTTGTGGAAACTTTTTCCAATGCAGCCTCAAAAATGGATGATTTTGTTGAATATCTGATTTAGCTACAGTTACCAGAATAAAAAACGAAATTAAACAAGCCCTTACATATAGGAAGTCAACCTCTGTGATTCATTAGTCTTCCCTATCTATGTAATGCGGTACTTAAAACAGTGGGGCCCAGACACTCACTGAGATGTTGTACATTCCACTAGTCAAAAACTGGTGCTACATGAAGATGTGATGTTCAATGGCACCTTAACTATTAAAAGTACTGACCTCAAATGTATGTAGAGACAATACAAGTGATACCTTGGCAGAAATAATATTTTGTTTTGTCATATGAGAGATGACAATTATGCTTTATAAAATGCAATCAAGAGGAAGAAATGTTCTGTATGAATATGCTGTGCATTTAAAGAAACCTCTATCTTGCCAACTGCATGAGTCATTAAGCAGTTTTAATTGTCATTTCTTTAAAACAAGTCATCATATAACGAAACATTAAGGTATGTCAACACGTAAAATGATTCCTTTCCCTTCAGGAGTAACTGCCATGATTTTGTGTTTCTCCCACAACAAATTACGTTCAAGGCATCATTCTCTGAGGTATACACTATTTCCAAAACTATTTGGCTTTTAAAAGTAGGGCAATGGAACCACCGTTAGCTCTTTCAGACGGGGTATTTTTGCCAGCAGATCTCATAATTATGGGGATCAGAGGTATGGGATCTTCATTCATGCCTTCACTCTTCTTTACAGGAAACATGATTTAAAAATAAGCCAATCAACTTAATACACTTAACAGCTATAAATTATTACAGGTATAGCATGGAATACACAGGAAAAACCTGCATCATGTATGTATTGTTCAAGCAAACATTACTATCCTTCCAAACCTTGTATCAGATAGAAAAGTCTCAAGGGATTCACTGGACTATTCACCACTTCTGACTTTGGGCATGTTCAGTGGCCCCAGACATGCAAAATAGGAGAGGAAATAGCTGCTTTGTCACCAAGGTTCCAACCTTGCAGGTATCCCAGTACCTCAGAGAACCAGGATGAAAAATGGATGTTGGCAAAAATGGCAAGAGAGGGACCGAGACAAGGTGCAGATGATACAAAAAAAAAAAAAAAAAAAAAAATCTAAAAGGAAAAAAAGGTAGGACAAAACAATCAAAACAATGCGAATATATGTATGGTATTCACACCAGAGAATTTCACATGTAGAACATTCACCCCCAAAGTCTGCTTTGGTTCTAAGGGGAAAAGGCTAAACTAGACTCCAATACCTGTCTCCCTTTAAGCAGTTTTGCTCTTCTACACAGAAAACAGAGTGGTCCTACAGAAACTTCTTTTTTGTATTTGAAGTTACTCTTTGGAAAAGCACTTCCAAAGCAGCACTCAGAAACTGTCCAGGGACTTGGTATCTTGTGGGAAAAAAGATTTAATCCAGAAAATAGCAATGACTGTTCCTACACAGTGAGGCAGCAGTATTAATAGCTAAGAGTCCCTGATCCCAGATCTGATTTCCAGATCTTGGAAAAAAGATCCCTGTCAGCCCAGTTGTGGTCCAACAGAAGCACTTCTCCATGAGCATCCTGCCCATTACATTTCTCACATATGGATCATTGTGGTGATGCCATGTTTTTATTCTGTTTTTGTATGTTCTTTGTACCCCAATGGTTCATCCCTACCTTCCCCACTCCTACTCCCAGTTGGTTTGCCCCAGATTCAAGCCCCTCCCCCGGTGCTCCCAATATGGTTATCCCCTCCCTTTGTTCTGGCTCCTTCCCTGCCAATCGCCCAAACCCCTCCTGGAGTTCTGGATTGTTCTGTGTCTGTCACCCAAACCCTCTCCAATTACCCTAATATGGTCCCCGTCAATCCCCCGAGACCCTGCCCCCTCGGGTACCTCCTCTCTTGGAAATCTCCGAAACCTCGATGCCCCATTGGGGCATGTGACCCCCTTTCCTCCACCCCTCGAGACTATTGGTCCACGAGAATGTCTATCCCTGTCCATATCCCTCCCCCAAAGACCCCTATTGGTCCCCTGTCAGGCCATCCCCGTTGTAACACCTCCCTTTATAAGTTGCTGCACTGATTTGATCGGTGCTTGTGCTCCTTGGACTCCCTTCGGCCGTAAGCCTGAAACTGTATCCAAAGGCAAGACTCCCCGCAACTTTCTATCCTCTCCCTGGTCGGGGCTGCTGACAGCCACAGCGCCTGGAGCTTCAGCTCCCCTGGGCAGAGCTGAACTCCAGAGGAGCAGCTTTAAAGCCTCGAGCCTTCGCCTGCTCCCCACTCCTGCCGCACACTGCGGGTGCTGGCCGGGCTGAAGATAGTGGTCACTGCGACAGATCATTAACGTCAAATACATAACTGTACCTCCCCAACTTGTTTCACATTCTGCTGCCAAGCCATATACATTCTCCGTGCTCTGATGACCGAAATAAATCCACTTTTAAAATTTGTCCACAGTTATTTACTCACTCTCAACTAAAAACATAAGGCAAAATGAGACATGATGATGAGACATTTGGCCACCAAAAACCCACAGCGCAAACAACCACTTTGCAGCTACCTGAAGAGCTCTTGTCTACTTTTAAAAGAAATCACAAAAGAAGACTTACCTAGAAAATCAGAACATTCGTGTCAATTTCAGTAGTTACTTGAGTATCACAGATTCTGGCAATGTAAAGCAAAATAAAATGTAGCACCACAAAAGTTAGTGCAGCTTGATACTAGAAGTTATTTTAGTGTTTCTCTGTGGTTTTTTATTTATTTAAGGTAAAAAGAGCCAGAACATTAAAGAAAGAACTCCTCATGTGGTTCCACAGAAAAGCACAACATAGTTTATACTTCGCCGGTTTCTTAGTTGCTGATCAGAACCTGAAGACAATGTATGACAGACAACAACACAGTCTGGACAGTATTTTTTCCCCCTGCTCCTCCTCCCCAGTCTCACAATCAATTTGAGAAGATCCCAAGGCTGCTCTACAATAAAAAGGCTTAGTCATCATTACATCAGTATGGACCATGGGGCTACAGCCTCCACCCTACCATCATGGTACTTATCATTTCTCAAAACATAATGTCAGCATTTAGCCAATATTTTTCCCATAAAGAATACTGCTTAAGTTAAGAGACTGAAATCACAAGAAGAGTATTTTTGCTTCACGTGTAAAGCTCCATAATAAGCCCCATTAAATAAATAAAAATCAGTAAATCATTCATGGAACAATTTCTAAACAAAGATGCCTCTTTGAATCACCTTATATCAAGCAATTTCTCCTGATTTCAAGCAATACTCCTAAATCTGCATGTGGGATTAATGTGAAAATAACAAATGGTGTATCAGATGTAGTTACCGTGATACAGTTTCAATGCAAGATTTTTTCACTTCATCAATGTCAGCAAAATTAAGAGGTCCCAAAGAAACAGGATTCTTAGAATTAAAGGTTGCTAGACTAATTCATTTACTGTTTAAAGTCATATAGCATTGAAAGAGTGAGACTGACCAGTTAAACCATGTAAGTAATTTATGGTCTTACAGTTCATTAATTTTAAAGCAGTCATGAATGACCCCGGAATTAATCACCTGTTCGGGTACTTAGTAAAATATAGACTGTCCCATATCAGTGGAATTTATTCATATGAATAAAGATATCCTCAGTAACAAAGAACAACCAATTCTGGCAGAGCAGGTCAGAATCCTACCACACAGAAGAAAAAAAAAGTTTAAAATGCCTGTATAGTTTAAAGACACCCTACTCTGAAACTCATCACATCTTTCAAGAAGATGCATTATATCTGGGTTTTAAATCCTACATTTACCATCCTACAAATGTTTGGTTTGGTCATTCAGAGGCTATGGACTTCTCTAAAATATCAAAAGAATTGCCAACCATTTACTATTTTCTATCAGTCATGGCCACTGTGTAAAACCAGGGGAAAAGTGACTGGTTGGGTAAATACCAGAGTGAACATCCCAAACTGCTACTGAAAAATCTGAATGAAATATCTGAATTCCACACATTTGAACCATTCTAGGAGATGTAGTATGAAAGGACCTGATACAGGGAAACCCAAGATCTAGCATGCAGCAAGAAAAAAAAATTACTGAGTGATGTGAGGTAAGGAAGTCACTTAACCTCTCCACAATTCCATTTTTCTGTTCGCAACAGTGATCCTGCCCCTATCACAAGCAGAAACTGGGAGCACTAATTAAGTTTGTAAAGCACTTGGGCTTTTTTAAGTCAAATGTTATGAAGATATAGATTATAATTTGTAGAGCCAAAGCCTGCTAGAAGTAGTGCAACAATCTCATTATTACAGACAATAAGACTTAGCTATTGTATTTAGCTGAGAGATGTATAAAGAAAAAAAATATATAGCTATGTGACTAGTGATTCAACAGCTGAATTGCTTAGAACGTAAGTCTGCCATTAATTTTCACTGGAAAAATCCTATCTGGATATGAGTTTTTATTACCTTTTATAAGCATGTTATTTTCTATCATGCTTTGGTACCATGGCAATTGAGAACACAAGTCATCTGCAGATTCTGGCATCCCTGGAATTTGACATTTGCGACTTATAAAACACAGTTTGGGAATGTTCTGGAGTATTATAAGCAGCTTTGTTCAAAATAAAAATGCAGCTATCTGCAGATTCATTCTCTTCGCAGAACAAAGCAGTAGGGAGGCTCTTTCTCGTTTTAAACAAAAGTCTTGCCTGCTTCTTCTTGGCCTGTGTGGTGGCACTCTCCATCCTCTCCAAGATAGGGTCAGCAAATAACTGCTGCACCCACAAGCAGAAACATGCACAGGTTGAGAAGAGAGCTCAGTTGGTGAGAACTCTACAATACGGGAAAAGATCCGTGAAGAACAAGAGATGAGATAAGGGAGCGAATAAAATTGTGAAAGGGTAAGTAGAGCATGTAATGCTGCACAACATCACCAGCCGGCTCATACCAGAGCTACCAGTGCAGTCAGGCTCATACTTCAAAGAGGTCCTTGAACACACTCACCCCTCCCTGTAATCACCTACACCAGCCCTTTGCTCTGAACACTTGATGGGCACAGCTAAAAGAAGGAGAAAGAGAACTTGAGCAAGATAGAAAAAAAAATGGGGGGAGAGTGGGGGAAGGAAGATGCAAGGAAAAAATGGTCGTACAATAAGACGCTTCTTTTCTTCTCCTGATGGCCTCTCTCTGTGTCCCAGAACTATAATTCATATTCTTGGGTAATATTTATTTAAGTTTAATTGGATACAGAGATTGCAATGCTAGATACGCACTAGCAAATGCAACTGAAAACAGAGCTCAGAGACTGGAAATGGTATCTGGGAATATGGTGTGTTCCTTACTGTACCTATCACAAACGTATTCATACACCTCCCACAGCCCATCTCAAAGGCACTCGCCCAAAATGGCCATTTTATTTCCAAAGTCAAAGCTGATGTTAAACCAACTGTCACTGTCATATGGAAGAAGGCAAATATAAAAAGGTCACTGAAGTGCCAGATGGGAGAATTTTTGAACTAGAAGCTCTGACATTAATTCTCTGTGTTTGTCTGAAATACTGAACTCAACGAGCAGATTAAATGTCCGTGCTGAATTGCCAAGTGAGAAAAAAGTCACTCTCACAGAAATAACAACTGATCAGGTAGGAATCCCAGTTTAATAAAAATGTGGAAAGATTTTTATCCGCATCAAAGAAAATAAGATTTTATACTAGAAGTTAAAAACTGCTTACACAATTCTTTCCTTTGACCACCAACACACCAAGAGCTGCAATATAGTACATATTTATTCTGCTAACTTGATACCTAAGTATTAGCATAATTCCTGAATCCAGCACAAACTTGAAATCAGGAGTTATTGAAAATTACTTTAGGTCCCCTCAACATGGTAAGAAAAAGCTGACGATTTCAAAAAGATTTTTTTTTCTGTTCAGAGCACAGCCTAACTTCAGAAAAGTGACTTTCCAATCCATTAAAGTTGATGTTCTTCTCCTTGCAGAGAAAAATGGTCCAGTTTTCAAGAGAGTCTGGATTAGATTTTAGGCCTTTAAAAGCCTACATATGTCCTCAAAGCAAAACCCTGTTGTGTGACAACAGACGTCAGGAGGAGTCACCTAAGGACAGGGTCTCAGATAAAGGTCACACCAAAGTCCCGACAGCCTCTAACGTTCATGAAAAGAGACACAAACTCAACGGAGCTGATCTGAAGAGGCATTTTGCTCTATTTCTGTACTGATGCCCCGAAATACAATAACTGTGTTAGTAATAAAGCCTGGCAAATAAATTCTTCCTTTCACTTGCACAGTGCTCACATTTGTCACACTGGTATGTAATGCAATATGCCATGCAAGCATTTCCTGAAATTGCAACCAGGCTGCTGCTTCCATTAACCTGTTTCCAGACTTGCTGCATCTAAAAGTAGGAGGCTCATTCCTCCAATAAAGCAAACAGGAGGGCACAGTTGTGGATCAGCAGTGGTGACAGGGTGGGCGAGGCAGCTTCCAGTGCCAGGCACGAGCCAAGGATGCCTTGGTAACCAGAAAAGCGGTGGAGAAAGTGTCTGAACATAAACACTCTCCCAAGAAATTGTGACAGGTGGTTTTTATACTCTTTTACTTAGTTACCCACTTGTATCTGTTGTCTATCCTCCTCTGTAACCATATGAACAGGATTTAAAAAAAAAGATTAAAAAAATATTTTCAATCCCTTTTCCATATCAGCCTCCTGCTCCAACAGATGGCTACATGTGCCAGTGCTAGTTTATACAGTTTTCTTTCCATAAGTGCATTATTAGTGGTTTTGTGAGAACAGTATATTAAGTCTTTCTGAATTTACAGGTTTGTAATTTTGTTCTATCCTCTAAAACTCCCCCTGATCATGAAGTTATCAAAGGCATATCCATAAATGCAGTAAGTCTTCCCACTGCCAAGTTCAAGTGTGAGAAATCTTGAGAGACTTGACAACAAAATGCCTATTCTTGCTAGAATCTGAGGCTGTCAGTAAGATTTTTAAGAAAATAAATCGTAAACAACTCCATGCCTTGAAAATAGGTTCTACCCAGTTCCTTTAGGCTCCTTTGCCTATCCCTAGTAAGCCTCTTGATTCTTTCACAGTTATCACCAAGTACTTCTGACTCAAACTAAAAAAAAATTTGTCCTCTTACAAGCAGGGACTTCAACAAAAACACTGCTGTTGGTCAGATCTGGTCATGCAACTGACAGACTAAGACTTAAGCCCAACTACTCAAGACCTTTCACATATATGCTCTTCACATAAATGCTGAAGAGCACTTTTTTAATTAAAAGAAAAGAGGAAGGGGATAGGTCGTGTAATCATCTTTGTGAAATACAGGCATTTGCAGGTGGAAAGGTTTTGCAGCTATCTTTTGTCTGGTGTGATGACAACCTTCATTGCACTGAAGCAGCATGCATGTCAAGAGAGCAATGACACTCTCACATTAGCTTCAGCAGATGCTTTAAAAGTGCTTTGCAAGAAATAATTCAAGGCTAGAATGGTAAATTAGTTTGGCTCTTTTTCCTTCAGACCACTTCCTTCATTTAAAAAATACATTAAAGTGTACTTACTTCATTCCTTTCCCTGTTTTCTTCATTTTTCTTCCTTTCTTTTCCTTTTTAAATATCTTTACCAAAAGCCAGAGGATAAACTAGGTAATGAGACTTGCTTGCTTCATTCTGCTAATGCATTTCAAAGTTTCATTCTAGCACCAAGAAAGAAATCTCTCCTGCTCTTAGTTGCTTCATCCCTGAGGTCAACAACCCTACAGGTTGAGAAATGCAGCTTCCAAGGCAGATCAATGTCACAAGGAAAGACAAGCTCTCTGAGCATTTCTAGATCTGCTCCTCTACGTATTATCTTCCAAACCACTGAATTTGACAAAGTATCCTCTATCAAATCAGCACAGTATAAAGGCAGAGGCAGAAAAAGAGCTTCAACTTTGTCACTATTCTTTTGTGTGAGTAATCTTCCAAGATCTGAATAACCTACATTCTAACTCGGTCTCCCAAAAATCTTAATAACAGCCATCCACGACCTTTCTGCCATTGCTTTCTTTCATGGAAGTTTGAAAGTTCAGACAAGGATGACAAGCTCAGTTTCACAAATAATTAAATGAAAAGTCCTCATCTGTGTTTGGATTTCATATACACCTGACTCTTCTTTTTTTTAACTTGATCTTTCTGGTTTTTTTCCCCTCAGACAAATGACCTGGTTACAGAATTCTATAAAACTTGAAGGAAAAGTCTCAAAGGAATTTTCTAGCAGCTACTGCAGGTTTGTCAGACTTGCAGCAGCACAATAACTTTCAAGGCAAAAAGGTGTAAGGGAGCATAATGAAACTTGCTTCTCAGTGCGTAATGTGCTACACTGGAAAACATGCCATATCCTACAATTCAGAATTTAGTCAGGAGCATTATAGCATCTAGTTGGGAAAATTATAGCATCTAAAGTTATTCAGAATATGAAGAACGCTCCACTATATCTTTTCTTGCCAAGATGGATAAAACTTAAAACGGAGAGGTTTCAAACTGATACTGAGAAGAACTCATCATAAGAAGAACAACTACAATTTTATAATGAGAATTCTATGAACAGCATAGAGATAATGCTCATTTTTTAAAAAAACCTACATATTTCAACGGAGAAGTGAAAATCACTCCTGCTTCTTTGATGTGTTCAAGCCAAAACATGTGCTGTAGTAGACTTACGACTGTGCTCAAATGAATTCTAAAGAAAAAGCTGTAACAGTACAAAGCAGCCAAGCCTTCTGCAGTTGGTGACAATTTGCACCTCCAAAGCTGTGAGTTCATCATGAATCACTTTCAACAAGCAACAAATTCCAAGAATCAAACTGGTCAAAAATCACATCTATCATTAGAACATCAGTGTGAGAAGTCCTCCAACCTTACACTACATGAAGCTTCTCATGAAAAAATTGTCTCAAAACTGAGAGTGATTGTAGATATTTTGCATGGCTTTCCCTGCACAGCTGCCCACCTGCAGCACAATCACATTTTATAAATATATAATTTTATGTATCTGAACCACTTTTCCAAATACAGAAAACTCCTTGCAAACTTGAAAGTTAGGGGGCTGGTTCCACCACTTTCCTAGGCAGCAGCAAAACCAACCACCCCATCATTAAACTGTAGAACTTTTCAAGACAACTCTTCTGCATTACACTAAAATAAAATTTCTATAGCCAATATTTAACAACAGAAACTATTTGTTCATTAAAACCCCCACTATTTACAGAGAAGTCTGGGCAAACCCATTTTACCCATATTCTCTAACAGTTTAAACACATTTTCTGTGTACTTACACAAAGATTTAATAAACTGGAGAAGGACATATTCAAACACTCTAAGCCTGTAGACTGAAAAGCATCAGAAATGAATTAAGTGAAGCTGAGCTTTCACAATATAGAAATAGATATTATGCCTTTTCCTGGTGGTTTTACTTCCTCACTGCTCACTTGGCAACATTTGGTATTTTTTTCTTCAGTTAAGTTGTATACAATTTAATATTAAATTACAAACATCCAACACAGCAAAACTGAAATATAACTGACATAAATTCTATTCAGTTTCCTGGATAGAATGATACACACTGGATCAAACGCTTGCTGATACGATATTTGTTGCTAGCTTAGGTTATTTTACATTTATATAACATCTAGCTGAAGTTTATCAAGTTATTTTTCAATCAGAACCTGCAACAGATCTAGTCAGCAGGATGGGATAGCAAGTTCAGCTCTCAAATTAATGTACACAAATTCCAACAATAAATTCTACAAATTTTTGCAAAGTAAAAAAAAATCTCTGCTCACACTTTTCACACCATTTCTGACTAGCACACCAAAACAAAGACAACTAACACATAAAACTGTATGTTTCCATGTCCCCCACAGGCCAGTCCAGAACTGATATAGCAACTTCAGAGAAGCCCATCCACCCAAGAATATGATAAACAAAAGAGCAAGTTCAGCAGCAATAGAGAGAAAGCCCAAAAGCTACTTCTACGAAGGCAAAATGATGTGTTTATGGGGTTGATTCAAAAATTTTATAATACAAAATCACCCCCCTGAATTCACATTCAGTACTAAATTACTATTTCACTACTCGCTTTTTGCTAAACTGCTAAATCCAGAAATATATGTAGGCTTATATTAGGGAGTGGAACAAAAGATATCAGTGAAAAATATGCCACACGTCAAAGAGATGCATATAGTCAATGATTCTTACAATATACAATAGACTTATCTCAAAAGCAAAAAGCATCACAGAAAGGTATTTACTGAACTATACAAAAAGCCAGAAGTCATCACATAGGTGGAAGGAGCACTTAAGGACTGGTGGAGCTGCTATTGGAAGAACTTGTCCTGGCATTAAAATTATAATAACAGTATTAAGAAAAATAAAGTCCTTAAGGGTCGGATTCTTAACATCATTAGTACATTCATGTATCTTCCTAACATGGTAGCAGAAGAAAAACTTAATCAAAGATGCTGGAAGCCAGTACGGACTTATCTAAGGGAACTCAAGTTCAGAAAATAGTAATTAACCTATTCTTCCCAAACTAAGAACACCAGCTGCTCTTTTCTTTAGTTCAGAAACAGGCTTTGGAGAACTGATATTGCACAGCCTCTCTGTTGTTTCAGTTAATATTTGCTACTCCTATTCATTTCAACAGGGATTGTAAACTGTAATTTTCATTGTATCAATACCTGAACATTTAGGAACATTTTAACACTAGTATTATCAAACCCAATTTACAAACCACGTACAGCACTCCCTGACAGCTGAGTATTTTTGCCTTTCTGGGACTTCAAAGGAAAACAACCCCAACAGAGCTGTCTGGATCTGCTCAGCAGCTCCTGTGACCTTTAAGGGGCGCATCTGTACTCACATTTATACTGAAGTTGCTGAACATGACAGCCCAAATTCTCATCGTTCTGCCCCAGGCTGAGCACTCACACACACTCTCACCCCAGCAAGCTCCTGCCGACCCCAAAGACCCACTCAGGGCAGCTACTGAAATCTGCAGGGGCAAACGCCCAGTGGAAGCTGGAACCGTGCAAGGATTTAGCTTAAAAAACAAAAACATCCCTTACCCCTTCTCTCCACAGCTGGAGCCCAGCAGAGCTGCCCGTGCCAGCTGCCCTGTGGGACCGGCCAGGCACACTTGCTCTTCAGTCTAATCACAGCCCCTTCATGGCTCTATCCATGTTCTCATCTGTGGGGACTCTGGGAGAAACAAGAATCGCCTGTCTGAGACAGACAGAGCACCTGCTTTGAGGTCAACTCTCCAAAGAGCCCACCAATGCTGTGGGCTGTCACACCCAGTGTGAGGGGGAAATGTCAGAAACTGTTGCGGCAGGTTTGGTTTTAGAAATTTGAGGGACTGGTTTTGTTTAAGATTTACACAGCAAAATAACTAAAAAAAAAAAAAAAATAGGTGATCATTTTTGCTATAGAACTTCAATGGCTGGCCAACCTTGCACTAAGACAAGATCTTGATGATTTTTTGCCTCCTCAGCTGCAACTCCTTGAAGTTCTTTCTTCCTGGAATCAGGGGCATTAAGGATACTATGGTAAACACTCACTCCTCAGGTAATCCCTTATCTCCTGCTGTGACAGACCCCAGCCTCACTACAAAACTGATTCACAAAAAGACCTTTATCTTCAAAGAGCACTTGGCAATAACTGCCTATTAAACTATGTGCTTCTTCCCTTTCCCATCTGTGTTCTTAACTTTTGGCCATATTTTCCACATTTTAAGTTAATTTTTCCAGCTAGTTAATTTGGAGTCTGTGTTTAACTAAGTACCACTATAGGGAAGATTATTTATCAATAAATTATGTCTGAAACAATATTCTTTTCTTAAACTCAGAAAACTAAAATGGGAGAACTCTAGAGACAGTAGTTAACACAGCAAGCAGACATGATGACTTTAGACTTGGGGAGAAAAAACACTTGGAGGTAGGAAGATGATAGAAGCAACAAATTTCACGTATATAAGTAGATGAAAAGATAACACTAAGAGAAAAACACAATTTAAAATTTGCTTTAAAAAAATCCCACATTCCTGGACTTCCATTAGTTGTACAATATGAGGACAAACACAAGTGGTTGGATTACTTCTATGCATTAAACAATAGTTTGCAATTTATTAATAGGCATGACAGTATAAGAAAAGGAAAACTTCCATAAAAAGTATTTAAAAAATACAACCGAAATAACTCTTGCAATAGAAACATTACAGGTAATTATCAATAAAAAAAAAGAAAAGGCATCTCTACTTTCTGAGAAAAAGCTATGTAAATTAAGGTTGTAAATAGTGTGAAACTGACCACCTGACATCACTTACATTGCAGTATATATAGCATTTTTTAAGGAAGGAACTCTAGCGAAATAATAATGAAAGCTTCAGAAAATAATTGATGTAGGACTGAATCTTTACCCTTTAATCATATTCGGTGACAAAGAAGAAGAACCCTTTAATTGGCAAGTACAGAAAAAGCAAACATGAATCCCTGTCAAACTAGTTATTTGATCCCACACTGATATACAACTGATCTCTTCTTGGAGTATAATTCACATGCTGCATAAAGATAAGCATTCTCCTCTAGAAAAAAGCCCCTTTGCTTTTGTCCTTAACTAGTAATAGCAAAAACCATCTCTCACCACTCTACCGTTACTATCACAGTTCATTTCCTTTAAATAGTAGAACATATGGTGAAATACTAATTTTTGTTCAGCTCCAATGGATTTCTGTTGAGAGTTTTCTATAGCTTGATCTATAACTGAAACACACTAGCTGTCAGTTAAGTCATCAGAAATAATTCAAGTAATTCCATACTATGGCCACATTTTAATCTTTCTGTCTTGTACTAATGGTAATTGGTGCTCTTTTCTTCCTCTCTTTCCCTGAACATGCTGCTGCTCTAAGCTTTCATATGTTGAAATATTCCACTAAGATCCAAACCGCTGTCAACACACTCCTACATAAGCATTCAAGAATGACTACCTAAAAAGACTACCTCACTTTTTGTTATATTAAATAAAGACAGTATGCAAGAGAAATAAAATCATGACAGAGGTTAGCAAGGCAAAACACATCCATGATATAGTATGTATTTATAAAGGATCTTTTTAATTTTATCTTCTACCACCCAGCAAATCTGTAACTGTTATAGACATTTATTCAGATCTAGCAAGATGCACAGACTTGTTAGCAGAGATGAAAAAGTGGCTGATCACGTCCTTCACTCACTCATCCCAGAGGGCGTTCAGCCAAGCATGTATCGGAAAAAATTGCCCATACTATCCTCTTAATACAATTATAAATAATGGTGCCTGAGACAGAGATACAAAGCTGTACCGAGAAAAGCATCGCTTTTAAGCCTTCCCCTACCTTTTCCCTGGTATTTACAAACCGCAGGCAGTACTGCTGGGGAATCTCACCAGGGTGGCTGCCGAGAGGTCTCATGTGGCGTTCCCAGCTTCCCACCGCCTCCCTCTGCCTGGATGTTAAGCATTCCCGAGAAAACCCACCCTGACATGCACAGAATGAATCCTGCTCAAGTTGGAAGCATGTGATAACTAGGCTTCAGGTTGAAACAGGAAACCCCAGCACCCAGTTAATCCCAGAGATTTAAACAAGCCCCATCTTACCGTTTTGCTGTTGCCCAGATCAGGTCAGATTCACCTGCAACTCTTTGGCATCTCTCTAGCAATGTTAGTGTTTGCAGTCAGGCCGGGCTCATTCAGCAACTGAATTCACAACATCTTTCTGCACTAGCAAGCTGAAATGGTACGGCTGTACTACAGCTAAGAAAGGGGGAAATCTAAAGCAGCAAACAAAGAAATCCCTCAAGACAGGGTAATCCCAGTGGAGTAGAATATAAAAGGTACAGATGAGCACTGAGGGTACACTATTTCTCTGTCTAAATTTCATCAGCAATACTATGCTCTTTCTAAAAAGATTTTTTTTTTTAAATATATGATGGACTTGCCTGTGGAGTTCCCAGAAAGGCAGAGTACCCAGGCTCTGCAGCAGCATTGCAGCCAAAGTAACCATGCATATGCTATCTAGGCAATTTACAGCAGTCTTTTTGAAAAGATATTGATTTACAATGTAGCACTGCCTCAACCCAACACAGTACTGCAGCCAAAATAGCTAATGGTGATTTCACAGGAGTTAAGGGGAAAAACTCAACATTCAATCAAAGGATGAAACTAATCATTCCCAATTCAATTTGTCCCAGTACTGAAAGATATCAGCAAGTTCTAGAGTGACAAAATGACATTATAGAAATAATCTATGGGGACCTGGAAACAAGCACTATGAATACCATAGCCAGTTTTATATAAACAATAAATATTAAAAAGCATTTAAAATTTATTGAGTCAAAATACGAACTCTCAAGTTAGTTTCAGCATTTTAAGGATGAAACTTAGTATTTAATTTATGAATGTACAAAATACACAAAGCTGTGAGTAAGCAATAGACACCTACTCCGTGCTGGGAATCCACTACTCAGCCCAAGCAAGCTTGAGTGTGGTAGGAGGGAAAAGAGGGCAGCAGAAGCAAACCCTGGCAAACCCTCAGGGAGGGCTTCTCTAGAAAGGAGGCAGTGCATCTTCTCCACCTCCTACTCCTACAGCAACCCCTGCTGGTCTGTGCTTCAGATGGCTCCTGGCTTCCCAGAAACCTCCTGGGGTTGGGGGAGCATTGGGCAGACTATACTAGGACAGGGAACAGTAATGTGTACATCAGCGAAACCTTCAGGAGGAAACGCATGCAGCTCAGCTGAGATGACATCTTCAACACCCTGAAATGTTTTTCATTTTTATGTAATGATGACGTACAATGAACTAGCAGGCAAAACACAGCCCTGGCTCACAACCCGGGCAGCTCCAGTGACCCTCACCACAGAACCATTGGAAATCAGCTCCCTTTTAGAGTTCCACTTTGAAGTGTGTTTAAACTCAACTCATTTGCTCAAGTCCCGCCATAGTCTCCAAGACTTACATATGTTGGCATACATCTCAACTCCAGGCTCACATGTGAACCTAGCATCAGTGGCTCCAGTGACATATAAAACTTGAATGCATAAGCAAATTCTATAAGATGCTTCCAAAATTATGTAGTAGTTATCTTTTCCCCTCATCTATTTCCCAGCCTTAGTCACAGGGGCATCTCCAGACTTCTCAGGTTGTTAACTTGGTTTCCAAGCAGATAGAAGGCTTCACATCTCCTGAAAAAATATGACTTCCACTCTCTTGAACAAAATTTTCTTCTCCTCTCTCTTGAGTGTGAGGCTCAGAAGAAAACACGAATAAGAGCTTCCAGTTGAAATTACAAGAAAATACTTTCACAATGTTTACATTTCTTGGCCTTATTCTGTCAACAACAAATTTGTCTGAGGCTGAGGGAGAACAGAACAGAAGGATGCTCAGGAAAAAGAAAAAAAGATAGTGAGTAAGCACCTGCAGAGACCAATATGTGCCAAAAGACAGGCACCATGTTAAGGGAAAAGTGGTGGATGGCCATGAGAAAAGGAAACACAATAGGCAAAAAAGGCAAGCCAGAGAAACAGGGAACTGGATTCCAGAAGCAAACAAGGTGTCAGGCCAAGGCACAGAGACTGAAAGCAAGACAAATAGCCTACAAAGTTATAGAATCACAGAATATTCTGAGTTGGAAAGGACCCACAAGGATCACTGAAGTCCAGCTCCTGACCCTGCACAGGACCATCCCCAAGAATCACACCACGTGTCTGACAGTGTTGTCCAAATGCTTCTTGAACTTTTCCAGGCTTGATGCTGTGGCCACTTCCCTGGGGACCCTGTTCTAGTGTCCAACCACCCCCTGGCTGAAGAACCTTTTCTTCAACCTAAACCACTCCAACACAACTTAATGCCCTTCCTTTGGGTCCTGTCACTTCCTTTGGGTCATGAGAGAGAAAAGATCAGCACCTGACTCTCTGCTTCCCCTTGTGAGGAAGTTGTAGACTGTCATGAGGTCTCCCCTCAGTCTCTTCTCCAGGCTGAACAGACCAAGCAACCTCAACCACTCCTCATACGGCTTCCCCCTAGGTTCTTCACCATCTCTATGGTTCTCCTTTAGACATTCTCTAGTACCTTTATATCCTTCTTATACTGTGGCACTCAAAACTGCCCCCAGCACTCAAGGTGAGGCTGCCCCAGTGCAGAGCAGAGCTGGACAATCCCCTCCCTTGCCCAGCTGGTGATGCTGTGCCTGATGCCCCCCAGGACACGGCTGGCCCTCCTGGCTGCCAGGGCACTGCTGATTCATGTTCAATTTGCCATTGACCAGGATCCCCAGGTCCCTTTCTGCAGGGCTGCTTTCCAGTCATTCTCCAGTCTGTCCATACTTGATTGACCCACTCAAGGTGCAAAACCTGGCACTCCCCCTTGTTAAACATACAGTTGGTTATTGCCAAGGTGTCTTAATTTGTCTAAATCTCTCTCTGCAGGGCCTCTCTATAGTGAAATACAACTTACAGAAACCTTCCATATTTAAAAGTTAATTATTTTTACTTCATCGAAAAAATTGGAAAAAAAAAATTCATTTATTGCATTAAAGCCCTTCTCGTTGCCTTTGTCTCTGACCTTCCTCAAAAGATCCAATTCCAAGTGGGTTTTGGCTTTTGTAAGTGCATACTTGGAAGATGTATCTGTATTCCTTCCCAGTTACTTGTTCTCAAATCCATCTTCTATATAATTCCTTTTTAATTTTGAGTCTTGTTAGGAAGCCTTTGTTCATCCATGCAGGCTTCCCAGCATTTTTGCTTGACTCCCTACTATTCTTATCCCCCTCCTTCTCCTGTGCTAGCCCCACCCCTTGCCCTACTCCGAACCCCATCTGCAGACTGTGGTTGAACATAACTTGGCTAGAGCACAAATATGTGCTCTGCTGCTGCCCATGGTACAACAGAGAGGACTGGGAAACCTGGCTGGAAGGCAAATGCTATCTAGAATTAAGAATGGAATTGATGGAACACACAAAGACCCCTGTAAGCATGGGACTGGTTTGTTTTCCAGGGGGGCGGGAGAGTAACCAACCTCAAAAATAGTTTCAATACAATAACTAAAAAAAAAGTCAAATAACTATGGAGTTGGATTCAGAATTTAAAACTCTCCATGGAAGCCAGCTGCAAATACAAATTTCATATTATCAGTACTTTAAGTCCTGCCAACACTTTCATCCCAGGGCAGACTGCAAAATGCTATGTGGCACTTGGGAACAGTTCTTCACATATAAGGAGGTGTCTTTGGAGATTTTCAAGACAAAGGCAAATTGCTACACTTGAAAAAGAGAGATTACACAATGTCATAGCTCTGATGTACCATTAATTAAAAATGCAAACCATCATTTATTAATATGGCATAGCAAAAAAATGCCAGTAGCTACCTTTGTTCTGTGTGGTCTTACTACACACTAATAAAATGAACTTGTAAGTACTGTCCTATTTTCATTAGTCAATGATTACATTGAATCATCTGAGAGGAGGGGAAACGGAGCAAGGGAGAAAGGCAGCTAACATTTCCCTCCTCTCCAAGAAGTAATAACCAAATGCAGTAATTAGTAGAAGTTTCATACATCCATACGAGCCCATTTTCTCCTCATAGAAGAAAATGCATGGCTAAGGAGAACCACTGCTTCTCAACACAAACATTTCCATTTTGACAACTGCAGACTGAATATACAAGCAAAAAATAAACACTTTTGAAAATTTACTCACTTGTGAGAGTCATATAGACATCTAGCCAGACACTTCACAAGCCACAGATAATATTTCATGAAGAAATTGTTTAACAAGATGCTTAAGGAGTTGTGTCCAGAAACTCAGTGCTGGATGGGACACCTGTCCAAGTCCAGTTCAGATCCTTCTGATCATAGGTGATGATAAAACATAACCCCCTTCCCTAAACTGAGAAGTTTGAGTTTAGTTTGAGTTAGAATACAGAGAGTACAAGAAGACATGACCTTAATAAAACAATCCAGCAGCAATACAAATGTATTGAACGCAAAGAAAATAATTTTTATCTTAAGATGGCAAGTGAAGCAGTGGATAATATTGCACAACGGAATGCATGACAAGTTATTCAAAGTACAACATGCTGTTAAACTTGCTTTGCAATAACAATATTTAAACTATACCAGATGCATTATATGGTATGGTGGAATTTCATTTAAAAAGTCACTGTCTGAAATAAAATGCCATGCAACGTTGCCAATTAGCTTTGCAACTTTTAAGACCAAAAAAGAGATTTTGTGGGTTTAGGGACTGATTCCAGATAGAGTTTGCATTACAAAGAACATTGAAACTACAAACTCAAAGGGAACAACAGCAACATAGAGAATACTGTGTAATGATTTTAAACAAAATACTTCAAATTGGTCCAGATATATTTTCAGCTCTGTCTTTGCATATAACAGGTTAATTTAATTACTTTAGGCAATTATGCTCTTTCTGTGCCATAGGAAAACCTAACTCCAACATTCCTATCAGAGCCATATCTTCCAGTGAACACTAATACAGTTACACTGAGCTGGTTTTATTTGTTATTGATACTTCTGTGTTCCTTGCTATGGTTGCAAAAATCTCATATAAATAAAATATTTCAGACTACAATATATTGGTGCAGTGTATTCATGATAAGAACTTAAATTTTATTATTTTATCTTGATTTAGGATTTCCCTTTAGGAAAGTCAAATATTATTTTCTAAGCCTCCATTTTTTTCTTTGTTTTAAGGCCTTAGTTAAAGGTTTTGTACAAGCGCTATTCTAAAGAATTATGTTAACCTCTGATTATTAGTCCAAAGCACTTAAAGAAAGCACATGCAAAGGCCAGAGGCAATCAGATCTGCAGCATGATCAGCAGTTAATATACACAGATACCAAGTGTAGAACTCAATCAAAATATGGAATTTTGTGGTAATTCTACTTTTAAGAAAGTAGATCTGTGGGGTTTCCCACTGGCAATCCAAAATGGGACTCCAGCATACCTCCACCTTCAATAATAAGGCATGCCTTGCTACATGAAAACAAATAAATAGTTTTCTCTCAGTCATGTCTCACTCATGCTTGCAAAAAAAATCACAACTATTAACACACAGACAGAATTCTGAGCTAGTGCTGTGTTCATGCCTTTATAATACATTAAAATAGCACTGAAAAAAAGGTCTATTTGGAAAGAATATGAAGCCTATACCAAGTGTCAGGTAAAATAACATGCATCTTGTTTGCCTAAATTCCTCATCCCCAACTTGCAAGACAGTAACTGATAGCAGCATTATTAATCTTCAATCATACAGTTACATGTGCTGTCAATATTAGTAACATTTCACTACTGAAATGAAGGTGACTTTGTAACACATAAATAAAATTCTAGGCAGAATTATGCACCATAATTCCCATGACTTTTGATGTACCTGTATATATACACAATCTCAGTCTTAATATTACTAATACATTGTGTAAGAAGCACCACAACCTAGAATACCTAGGAAGACATTTAAATCAACATCACAGTCAATAATTGTTAAAGAACACCACAGAGAACTCAAACAGTGTAAAATTAAAACGTATGCTCTGTGATTGGAAGATGATAACAATCAGCAAGATGACTTAGTGGAGTAGCTTTAATTAAACTAACCTATCTACTACGACAAACATACATAACAAAAAAACCACTGTGCTGGTTTGAAAGTAAACCAGCCGAAGAAATGAACCCCACACAAATACCTTGAAAGAGATTTCAGGTCGGAGTTACAATTTAATAGAAAGATTACAGTAAATGCAATGATACAGAAAACCTGGCTTAAACCCACAAAGCCAAAGTATAACCTGGCACCTTGTTGGTCAGGATGGTGGCTGCAATCTGTTTAAGCGGTGGTCCTATGGAAAGTCTGGTCCTCTTGTGGAAGTTTGGGTCCTCCTCTGCATCTGTCCAGTCGTGGCAGCGGCAAGGAGAGACCGAAGCAGGACTGAGGAGGCAGGACCGGAGCTGGCCCACAAGAAGCAGCCAGGATATTGGCAGCGGCAGCAGCAGGAGGAAGCTCTTTCCTTCTGGGAGAAAGCTCTCTATATCACCATCCACCTCCTGTCCTCCAAAACCCATGCCGCTGTAATAGCAAATGCACCATGAGCAGGTAAATCCTACAGAGACCACTGAGGCAGCTGAGTCCAGCACACTCTAGAGGGTATTTTTAAGCTTGGCTCCCACAAGCACGAGAATCTCTCCAATCTCTTTTTGGCAATTCTCTATGTCCTTGGAGACATCACACCAGAGGTCTCCGAGGTGAGGTTTGGCATTCCCACAGCACTTCCTCACCTCTTCTTGTTGTTCCTCTGTGCTGTGCTGGATCTCAAATTTGTAGAAGAAAGCGCAGGCACCCCCCAGGTCAGTCTATCTTCACTGTCCAGTAGAACCACACTCTGGCCTTGGTTATTTTACACTCCCTCCAGAACAGCTTGGCCACAGCCAGCAGGACATGTGGGTCTTGTTCACACTTCCGAGAGCATTCACACTCCTGGTCTTCTGTTGTGGCCGCACTTCAAGGAAAATTGCTTCTGACCAGAGGATTCCTGAGTTGGGGCACTCTTGCAGTACCTTGGCCATCAGTGTGTTTGCAATGTTCTTCAGCCCAGATCTGTATTCCAACTGCACAAACTCCAACCAGAGATCTGGATTCTTTGGATTCTTCAGGCGAGACTTTTCCAAGATGGCTCTTGCTCTAGTCAACTGCCTGACCTTCTCCTCCAGCCTGGACAGTAAAAGCCACAGGGGTATGGAACTGGGGGCACTTCTTCAACCCTTGATTATAAGCCTCCTGTGCTTCCTCTACCAGCTCTTTTTGCTCCTCATTTTATCCTTTCATAATCCACAATTTGAGGAAGTCCTCATAGTGCTTCAAGCCTTCCTCACAGAGCTCCTGGACTGCAGTAATGTTCCCAAGCACCCATTCCAACTTCACAGGTTTCATGAAGACCCTTGCTGTGGGGGCACTGCTGTGAGCCTTTGCCAGCAGTCTCCTTGCTCTTTCATATTCACTGCTCTCTGACTCAAGCTTCATAGCAGCCAGCCAGATATCCTCACTGTTAGGGTTGCCCTGGAAAGCCAGGGCCAAGATGCTTCTGGCTGCTGGCACATCTCCCACTGGCCACTTAGATTTAGCTCCCATGAGCCACAGCACCTCTGCTTTGGGACGGTGAGCAACAGCTCTCTGCAAAAGAGCCTTCAAGGATTCTCTGGTTCCAGGGTTCTTCACAAAGTAGGCTGCTTTCAGCCACACACTCTTCTTGCTTGGGAAAACTTGCCAGACATAGACATAAATGGCTCGGGCACACTCCAGAGCACTATGAGCAACACAACTCTCTGCATCTTCCATCCAGTTGTGTTTCTGATCTTCTTCCTCGATCCCAATCCCAATCACAGCTCGCATGATTGCCTGGCATGTAGCCACACTTACAGCTTTACCACATTACTCAGCATCTTGTATCTGGTGCTCCCTGTTGAGTTTCACACTGTTAGACCTAAGAGATGTGATGTCTCTGTAAATTATTTTCTCCACCATCTGGGTGTTTCCATTGGCTTCCTCCAGTTTGGCAGCATTAATGCAGATGTGACAATCCATCAGGATACTCTCCTGGGCTTTGTTAAGGACTTTATGAGCATTTTAATATGTCTCCAGACTTCCCAGCACCAGCCACAGTTCAGCACTGGTTGGACAGCACTCCACAGCATGGCTCAGCATGACCCTGGCATCCTCAGGTTGCTCCAGCTCCTTTCTGGCTGCTTTCCACAAATGTAGCAAGTTTGGAACACGCTCAAGGGCTTTCCTAAGCACACGTTTCTTGGCATGGATATCCATCTCCTGGAGTAGCTCTGCTACTCTGATACAGATCCAGAAAGACTGTGGAAGGTTCCGGACAGCCTGGGCCACAACAGCCTTGGCTGCATCTCCAGGCTGTAGCCAAGCAGCTTCCAACCAAACATCTTCAGTTTTAGGGCACATCTCTGTTCCTTTCATGATGCGCTTTCGAGCCATCTGGAGTTTTCCAGTGACCTCCTCCAGTTGGGCTGATGCTATCCAGGCTGGTGGATGATGAGGATTGGTCTCTTGGACAGATTTAAGGAATAAACAGGCTTTTTTGATATCATCAGTATCTCCTCTGCATGTGGGAATCATGGAATTCAAGTCTGTCAAATATCCTTTTGGGTCCACTACAGTCTGGCCACTCACAGAGTCTGACATCTGGTTTAGCCTCATATCTATCCAGGTGCTCCTGGCTTGGCCAATATTCCTCATATCCAATTCACCTGTCGCAAGAGTCATCAAGCCTGGTGTCAATCTTCCTGGGTATGGTGTATTCAATCCCCCTGGATATGGACTATTCAATCCACCAAACTGTGTCTGGTGTGGGTCCATGGAAGTATGATTCTCCCTGTAAATGCTGACTGTAAATGCTTTGCAAAGAAGCTGTCAGGGGCAGGAGTCAGCTTCTTGTTCCAAGGATTCCTCTGATGCTTGTTCCTGGCATCACCAACCTCTGGAATACTCAGCCACTCCTCCTCAGTAACCTCTGCTAACTTCCGTTTCAAGTCTGAGAACTGCTGCTGAGTTTTAGGTTGTTCCATATGGTATTTTCCTACTTCCTCTTTTTCTTTTTGTTCTCTTCTTTCTTTTCTGTGTTCATCCATCCTGTTATCCAAAGATGCATCAATAGCATCTGCTTCCTCATCGTCTTTTTCATAGGGGCCGCTTGAGAACAGGCTCCCAGCACAGCCATTGAACTCATCATAATTGGTGTCATTCAAGTTCTCATCTTCATCATCCACTATCTGGTTCTGCTTCGTCTGGTCCCCCACAGTTCTCTTCCCCAGCAGGGCGTCCACGGGGTCATTGGCATCACAGGGTCATTGGCATCACAGGCAGGGCTGATGTCAGAGCGTGTGGTGAAACCTGTGGCTCCGCGGCCCAGCCCTGGTATGGAGCCCAGCGGTGTGGGCACACCCAGGAACAGCCTTGTCTTGTGGCGGTGGTGTTCCAAGTCTCCAAAGCGCCCAGTTTATACATGGTCAGGTTCAGGCAGGAATGTCCAGTGCCTCCCCCAGAGTGGGGAATTTCACAATGGAATGATGTAATCCTGTGAGTCATAGGATATTTTTGGGAGTCCTTGATGGCCTAGGTCATTACAGCTGCCCAGTGGGGCTGTTGAGCCATTATGGCCCATTGGCAGAGATGACCCCCTTAGTCTGGGTGTAGTTATCATGTCTGAGTCAATTTGTGAGACAAAGAAACACTACCTTGCCATGCAGGGTTTGCCTCTTTCCCTTATCAAATACCCAGCTTGTAGCCTGAGGGTTGTGTGTGCACTGGGCAGCTGCTGCAAACAACCCACCATTAACAGTTCATCAGGAATAATGCAGATGGGAGTAGAATACATACTTTGGTTACACCTCACATTGTAACCCAGGACACCCACAGAGCTGACAGTGCTCCTGTTTGCAATCCAAAAAACAATAAATAAAAAAAAAAAAGCTAACCAGGAAAGGACTAATATTTCTGTGACACAGATTTTAATGATGAATACTAGAGACAGAGTTTACAAAAGTTTGCCTTTAGGGACAGTTATAAAGAATTAACAATAGCTTTTTAATATCTACCAGTATGAATCTCAGGGATGAATCCCTGAAAATGTTTCATTTTTGAGTTACATATATTGCTACGGCTGATCTCATAGAGTGACAAGGCTCAGGGATATCCTTTTTCAAAGTCATCCACAGTGTTTTAGCTAGGAGAAGAAAGCTTTCTATAAATGAATTAGAAATTAACACAAAACAGTGAGTTCACCTTCATCTCTTTCTTAAGTTTAAATATATCAAAATGCTCATTTTCTTTGAAAGCACTGGATTTTATCCTCCCTTCATTTTCACTTTGAGATACTCAGATGAGAGGCTTTGGTTTAGGGTCCATATTGGGACCAGTGTTATTTAATATCTTCACTAATGACATGGATGAAGGGATCAAGTGTACCCTCAGCAAATTTGCTCATGACACCAAGCTGAGTGGTGCAGTTGACACACCTGAAGGACGGAATGCCCTCCAGAGGAACCTGGACAAGCTTGAGAAGTGACCCATGGGAATCTCACGCAGTTTAACACAACCAAGTGCAAGGTGCTGCACCTGGGCTGGGATAAGGCCCAGTATCCATCCAGACTGGGGGATGAAGGGATGTGGAGCAGCCCTGCCCGGAAGGACCTGGGGTTGCTGGTGGATGAGGCTCAACATGACCCAGCCATGTGCACTCACAGCCCAGAGACCCAAACGTGTCCTGGGCTGCACCAAAAGCAGTGTGGGCAGCAGGGAAGGGGAGGGGATTCTGCCCCTCTGCTCTGCTCTGGTGAGAGAGACCCCACCTGGAGCATTGCATCCAGCTCTGGGGTTCCAGCACAGGAAGGACATGGACTGTGTCATTTCTGTTTAATGAGGCTTAATATTTAACATATTTATAAAAACAATATTTCTGCAATGACCTCATAGCAGCTATGGTTTTGTTCTTCTTTCTTTCCCTATGTGTTTCTGAAGGTTTTAGAGTACTGCTTAACACCTAATCTCTATCTTCACACTGTCATCCAATGACCCTACAATTCTTATCCAGAATAATGTAATTTGTTTAGGCTCACCATTACGCATGCATAGCTGCAGTTAAGTTCTTCATATGCATTGGTTCATCCATACCAGTATGAAATACTCTTATCATTTCATCATCCAAATAGTCTATATTGCAAAATCCTTGGGCAACTTTTGGCAGTTCAAGTAAATAACTTTTTTTAATACATCAATTTTTCATCCCTCTTCCATGCCTTTCTCTCCTACCTGGAGGGTTAGTTGCCATTCCCCTCTAAGTCTCAAAAATGGGTATTTTACACATTCTGCATGGCATACACAGCACATGTGACATGTATAACCATCACGCAAATCATCATGACTGGAAACTCTGATGATAGCAAAACACTAGGTTAGATGGTGGCACGACATGAGATTAAACAAGTGGCTGACAAACTGAATAGAAACACTCAAGTAACACCTGATTTAAGAATATTGTTGGTTCTCATGATAAAATATGAGGAGCAGCCGTGAGAATCATCTCTCCTCCTTCCAGCTCTATTTGTCTAGAAGGTGCACTACCTAATGGACAAGGGCTTCACTGCAGTCACCCATACTTTTGTTCTTTACTAATTAAATTGGCATAGAATGATGATCAGCAAAAAGGCACGTCAAAGCTCAAACAGATGCAATGCTGAGTCAAGTGCTCACACGAAACAAGCACCAGAAGTGCAGGTATTGCACTAATATTTATCTGTTCTTTGGTTAAATACAAAGGGTTGGTTTTGACCTATGAAACCCTTTACCGTCTGGGTCATTACCCCCTTGCAGACTGCTTTTCTTGTCCTCTTTTATCTCAGTAATTCAGACAAGAGGGTTGCATTCACCTGGGCATTCTCACTGAAGGGCACTTCAGTCCAGAAGCTGATAAAGCTTTAATGCATGTTGAGCAGCTTATCTATTTTCCCAGGACTTCTTAGGTGAGAAATAGAAAGCATCTCAGGAGGAGTGAGCTGCTGAAGATAAAAAACTTCAGAAAGGACAAGAGAAAAAAACCCTCTTCCACATACTATTAAAAACACTTCTACCAAATGCAGTTAGTGGTACAGCTACTAGTAGCACAGCTACTGCAGCTTAAATGTTCACAGAACACCCATCCTCAGAGAGTATTTCACCCAAGTAGATCTTTTCCTCCCCAAACCATCTCTTCCCATACTTCTAGAGCTGAACCCCATTACAACATGTTCTAAAATAGACTCCCTATTGTCCTACAATCTTATTAAGTAGAAGAACATGGATTTTCATGTGATGGAGCACAGTGGCTACAGAAGGCTGGGACAGATTTATACATCAAGAGATTTATTCAAGAGCAAGTATGTCGCCTATAAAAAAAATTCAAGGGGCCTCCAAGGTTTTAATAATTTTTAAAAGAGAAATATACTCATTTCAGAGAGGGGAAAAGAATTTTCCTTACCTTGTTTCAGATTTTCATTAATTTCTTGAAAGGAAATTTTAAAGGAAATATGCTGTTTCAGTCTAACGAATTCAAATCCGAATGAAACTTCTTTTGGGTAAATAACATGGAAAAATACATTGATTAATTTATCTAGCTTATATCTATCTCTCTTGTATCAAGCTAAATAATCCTATTACATTAGGAAAGAGAAAAATTAATGTCTATGACAAAAAAGGGGAATGATTCCACAAAACTGACAGGTTGAAGGTTGTGAATGGACATCTTCTTCCACTTAAATCAATGCTACAGGATTTGCAGCACAATATTTCAAATCAAAAACTCTAAAACACACTGAAAATTTAGTTTACATGAGACCTCTCTGTAGTACTGGGGAGTGGGAGGAGTGTGCCTCCAAACAGTGAGAGAAATATGGACAGAGATGGCCTCCAAAATGAGAGGCTCATCATCTTTCCAGGGATTGGAGTAAGGCTGACTGGCTGATATTTCCCTGCATCCTCCTTGTCGCTCCTTCCAAAGGTCTGGATGATGTTTGCTTTCTTCCAGTCTCTTGGACTGATTATCATGACCTTACAAAGATGATCATGACCAGCCTCCCTGTGGTGTCTACCAGCTCTCTCTTCCATTCATTGATGCACTAAACCCACTTGTAAAATCTTCTGGGGGAAAAAACAAACCTGGTACTATATTTAATTTCAGATTGATTTAGCAGATGATTACAATGAAGATTATTCTTACTGTACCATAAAACAAAGTCAAATCCCCTTAAAGCAATAACTCCCACAATTTTAAGATGTTTCATGACTATCTACATGCAGTTAAAATGATAATAATGTATTGTATCAGGTATTTTCTTAACAGAAATCTTACCTTTTTTCTAGAAAAGAACAATAAATTCTCAAAAAATGAGACACGATCATCTATACGGTTCATGGATGAAACTATACAGCAGTGAACACACTTTCTTAGAAACTTCTTGTATGAAGTAGAGTCACTGATACCTGATTATTCTGTTGTTCTTCCAAATAGTAAGATGTCTTCTTAATTGATACTTAAAAATAAAATTAGCATTGCACTAGCACCTTAGTCATTAAATAGGTCTTCACTCTACTAGACTCTTAATAGACAGAGAAGCAATTTTTTTGTTCACAAAACCCCCTACAGTATCAGGAGCAAAACAAAAGTTTTAACATAAAACCAATAGTGCATTTAATTACAAATGGTAAGTGGAAAAAGAGGTCTAGAACAGAAGAAGCATCAAAACATATAAATTATGATTCCCCTAGAGTGTTTCAAGGACACACTGCAACCTAAAGTTTAACTGAGGAAAGATTTGAAGGCCTCAGAAATGTAAATGCTGCAGAACACTTCTTTTGAGGTACAATTTCCAACAGAAGTGAGAGAGCCTTTATGCATAAGGTACTTCAGCATAAAATTATGGCTGCTGTCTGACAAAATTTTAACAAAAATGACTGAAAAAATCCTTAAATGCTTTTAGAACTTATATTATTGAGGGCTTATATGTCAAATAGAATATCTGTCTGTTCTCAGAAAATGTTGCAGAAATAATGTAAAATGTAAAAAGACAGTACTAGCAGAAACAATTACTAAGGCAATGAAAATTCAGACAAGAAGAATTCAAACAAAGATTCCACTGAAGCCACAGTGATAGAAAAAAAACAACAAAAGATCACTTTAAAATGTCTTATGGCTGCCTTTGAATTTCATATGCCACAGATCTGACACTTCCAAAATAAACAGTTTCTATTTGAAATGTTGCAATAAAAACACACATCTCCTACTCTATACTTATACCAGAGGTGTTTATATTCCTGGGGAGTCTCATTAACCTCGGTGCAACCAGTATGTTGAGAGATAAACACACAAAAGGCTGGTTGTTCTTTAACTACCCATGACAGCATGAACCACCAATTACAATACATGCACAGATGGCTAATTGGTTTTATCACAGTTTTCACAAGTCTGGGAAGAGGGACACCACCTTTCTCAATTTCTCTGAAGGTTAGTACCAGCAGCACAGAACCAATTCATGTGTTGGGACCCCTTGGGTCTTGTTGCCCTACTTGGTCAAACAAAAAATAAAGAATTGTATAGTAGTTTACATGATGTGCTCAATATCCCTGATTAAATTTTAAGTAAGTCTTCAGTACACACACTGATTTTATCTCAGTTGCTTATGAAATGGTAAGAAGATTGTCACATAAATGACAAATTCTAAACATTTCAGAACAAGAATGAAGTTTACAAGACTCACAATTAAGTTGTAAGTAAGTGCAAGAAACAGTCTTCAAGGTTAAAGGTAAATTTTAACAGGGCATTTTGGTTCAAATCTATTGCATGTAACATTGCTTCGTTCTCTAAAATACCTGGTGATACAGATCTCTGTCAGCTATACTGAGAGAGACTAGATCACAGGCTTCTGTAATTAATTTAAACAGCGACAGCAGTAACAGCTTCCATCCCAAAATCAGCTGTGTGTAAGTTCTGCATATCAGTGAGTTTCACATCTATTTGCTGAAACAAAATAGAGAGACTGAGGACTCCACAGAGAGATCTGAATTCCCAAAAGGACCTCCAAATATTAGAGATCATCTTCTCCCACAGTCCTAGACTCTGGCAAGGCACATTCTCCCTAAAACCTGCTTCTGATACTGCCTTTGCTCCTAGCCCTCCATACCCACTCTCATGCTTTTACCTCCATGCGTACTCATACACACCAATGTGCTTTCCCAACATCTTCCAATATCAAAGATATTTCCCAATATCTTTGAATCCTCCAAATTCCTTATTAGGCTCCTTTTTCTTGGAGAATATTTCACATTCTATCTTTCAGATATTAGAAGCACTGAATATATTCAGGGGAAAAACAGTATCCTTGCCCTCACAGTCTCCAGGCACCTCAGGTTATTGCCTGAATCCTGAGGGGATATGTTGCAGGAGCAGTCTGACTCTGTCCCTTTCCAGATGGAAGTTCCTTCTTGTGCTTTAGCATATGCACAGGTAGGTTAGCACAGGTCCTATAAGGAATTGCAGTGTTCATTTACAATATGAAATCCTAGAAAATTTCAGTTATGCTTTAACAAGTCTCTAATATGCATTAATTAAGAGTATTTTCAGCATGCCAGTTTCAGGAAAAGCTGGATAAAATGACAAGAGCAGAAGAAAAATTGGTTTGGGAATAAAGTTTAGCCCTTGCCAAACTTTAAGGGTTTGAGAAATTGAGGATATGTCATTTCTAAAATTACAAATCATTCCTACACCTTCTTAACTTTCCTGAAAGTTGGCATCTGCAAAGTGATGCTGCAAACAGTCTGGCTTGCAGAATGCACGTGCTATCAAGTCAGGAGAATAGTTCTGTGACTCTGCCACTTCATTCCCCTAAAGCTCAACTTTTGAGAGGGCGGGGGGCAAGCTATCATGGAATATTAAGATGCATAATATGACATAAACAGTAGCAAACAACACAGATCAAGTGTATCCCTGGGGTCACTTTTGAGAAATACTCATTTACATTTTTTAATTGCTGCTTTTCGTTTCAAACCCAGGTAATATAAACAACATTAAGCCTGCCCTTATCAAACAGCTGTTCTTTAAGCAAAATCTGAAGTAATAAAAATGAATACTAATTAGAGGTATGAACCCATTTCCATACAATGCACTAGGGAGCCTGTATATTAGTATTAGAACAAAACACCTAACAGCAGACTTCTAAAAATGCAAATAAAAAAACACCTAACAGCAGACTTCTAAAAATGCAAATAAAAACCAGACAAAATAAAAAAATCACTTTGTCATGTAAGCATATAGTTAAAAACTCGCAAACCTGGGTCTTCCTCTAGCAAAGGCCAATCCATGAAGATACAGGTAACAGAACAATTAGTACACACATAGTGTGAAAAAAAAAGACCACCACAAAATAAAGCCAACCCTCAAAAAACAATCAAAAAACCCTCAAAACAAACACACAAGAATTTGTATTTGAAGTGCTACATGCATTCCATGAATCACACATTACATATAACTGGCATACTTTAATTCATGTAAATCCTTTCTGAACTAACCCAGATGTTAATGTAAGTTTGGCATAAGTCCAACTAACATATTAATATGAAAAAAATTATGACTATTCCTCTTGTTCTTAAACAATTACATCTAGGGAAAAGGTAGGGTGGTGCACAGTTACCTGTTAATTTGCAGTGCAATATGTGGTTTTTCATAATAAAGTATCTTTAGAGCAGAACCAAGGATCAGAAAAAGGGCTTTTCCACAGACTGTCTCCTGAAGGCTTTTATACTTAAAACATCAGAAATGAAATGCTCTTTCACAAGAAGGTGCCAAACTTCGGTCTTGGCAAAGGTTCATTTCATTCTTTTGACCAAAAGGCTAAAAAAACCACACCAATCCAAAAAACACATTAGAAAGGATAAAATTTCTTTGTGCTATGGGAGCAAAGGAATGCAAGCAATACTGAATAGTTTTGTCTGACTTCATCTTTGTATTTTCAAGGCCATCCTCCCTAATACTCTAACATCTGAATATCTTCAAGATGTGCTAGGAAATCTATCTTCAAAATCCACTGAGAAAAATACTAATTTCCTTCTCTGTCAGATGGAAAATTAAGGCTCAGATGTTTAATAACTTGCCAAAAGCATCACAGCACTTTCTCTGCCAGAAGAAACAGTATTTGAATACAGGTTGGTTCTGAGGTTAAAAGTACTATGAAATCTAATGCATTCATTTAGTCCTGGCCTTTTATACACATTTTATTCTGCTATCATGTTGTCAAATTCCAATGAGAAGATTTCCTTCAATGTCACTTTAATGTCTTCCATGCAATAGAACAACCTTAGGGTTTTAAGGTTACTTTGGCTTAACACCAGCATCAGCAATTAGTATTAAAGACACGAAATAAAATTAGACTGAGGCATTGTGCACTATACCATAAACATGTCATCTTTACTCCCTCCTTTCACATCTTCCTTCCGAAAACATTGCCTTCACTCACTGTAATCTATTAGGATATGCTTCTATCATGACATTCCCTCTAAAAAAGAAATTATGTTTCTTAGTAAGCGCTGAACTGCAACTGATTGCAAAGCAGCCATGACTACAGAACACTTGCAATATTTTTAAAGCTATAGAATTCACTCATGCCACAACTAGAGCAAACACTTCAAACAAAAAGTGCTGTAATTCACTCAACTTAATAGGAAAAGTAATGCCATTATGGAAATGCGTGGACATTGAACATAGTGCAGAACCAGTCAGCAGTGCTTCATCTCCAGAATGTCTTGACTCCTTGTAGGCATTTTTAAAACACATATTGTTTAGTGGATTTTTTTTTTAATTTGTACTAGAAAGATTTCATAGTTGTGATTTAGAACAAAAATATAGAAAGCAGCTTTTCAAATTTAACTCAGTCTATGAGCTTCCTGTATCCCTACTCATGTGCATCCCTAACTGGACACACCTACAGACACACACACAGACATCTGCACACCCAACAGTCACTCAAATTTAAATAATTTCAATCTTAATTCCTAGCCTCTATCATATTTCATGTTAAACATGTTAAGAAAAAAAAGACTTTTCTCTGTCTGTTCTCAGAAGAACTAACACTGCCCTTTCTCCCAAAATTTTCGGTAGAATATGAACACTGCCTGACTTCCAGTCACCAAAAATTTAGCTTAGCCTTCATGAGTAGCTACTGCAGGAAAAAGGCTCCAAAGAAAGGTGCTGACAAATCCAGATATAAGTAATATTTTCATGGTTACTAATGACAGTCAGAAATCAGCAGAAATGCATTGCACTGAGCTCCCAAGAATTAGCATTAGTGGATCAGCATAAATACAGGCAATAAATTTGCAAAGTGTAATGAGGTTTCAGAAGACAAATAGGAAAGTCAATGCACATGACTCCAGGCTTTGTTTCACCTCCCTCACAACTGTAAAAGTCATGACTTTACTTATCAGTGTACATTTTATATAACCTGCATGGTAGACACAGTTCTTAGGGAGGAGAGGGTTGTATTTTCTTTTTTTAAATTGCTTTTATTCATGTAGGGTTTCTTGATTTTACACAAACAGAAACATAGATCAGACACAGTTACATAAGAAGCAAAAAAGGTCATAATGGGAAAATGTTCTACAATAATACATAATTTTGTTGAGAAATGGCAGCACTAAATGAACATAATTACAAGTGTTTTCTTTACTTTGTTCTATAAAAAGAAAATTACCTCCAAATGCCTGTTCTCAGACCCATCACCTGTTGGCTTCTTTGGTGAGCTATGAGTCCTCAACTAGACTTTTATTTACAGAATGTTGATAGATTTAAGATTTAACCTCACAATCTCTGTGTAGGATTTTTTGCCTTCAAGAATAACAGCCACTGGCAGATACAGAAGTTTGTCCTTTCTATGTCCACTGAAAATGAACTATAATAATCCCTTTTAATCAAGTTGAAGAACTTATTTTAGAACTTACTATAAGTTTGTGCCAAAGAATTGTCCTTAAATGGCTACATAGTATCAGTTGGTAATAAAAGAACTGGTTTCAACTAACTGGAAGTGTTCTATTAAGTTTGCAACTTCTTTCAAACAAGAAATACACAATGATGAGCTTCAGTGATTACATATGTATTCATATTTTCAATTTACATTTTAGTATTAAAAACCGAGCAATCGAGGTCCAATAAATAGAAATTATTTCCATATCATTTGTCTTAAGCACCATTTAGAGGAAACTGGAACTAAAATGGATTGATACCATGATTTGGGATGTTTGAGTAAATAAAACCATTTTAAATAGTAGTCAAGGAATAACACAAAAATAAATTTCATCTTCTAAAAAGTACATCATTGTCTGCAGTTATTAGAAATTAGAAAAGCTCCTCATTGATGTTTTTTGGTGATGGAAGAATTGGTACGTGTCATCTCCCCGGGCTCATATTTGCAGATACACTGAAGATGAGAACAAAGCATCCTGATTTTCAGCTACCAGCTAGCTTCCAGTCTCTGAATGAACTAGCTACTGAATTTAAAAAAAAATTGTTGAAAATTTTCATTCTGCAGAAATAACTATTACTGTCTAAAACTGATTCAACATTCAAGAGGTTAGCAGTCTGGCTTGAAACTTCAGCAGAAGAGTATTTCTTACCCCGCCCAATTAAACTTTCAACTTTTTTTGTTTTCCAGTCAAAACTATTCCGAATCATAGTGCTTTAAAGATAGTCATAACATTACAAAAAAGTAAAATTTAGAATTTTTTTCACTCATTTGTCTTTAAAACGCTTTTCTACCATCCTATCTATTTGCATAATGCTAAGTTAGTTTAGTTGTATAACAACGTACATACAATACTTTTCCATGGCATGTTTTGGTGCTACCAAAAATACAGAGAAAATCTTCTGCTCCACTGATTTCACAGCAGTCCCAAGTAAACTACATTCTGCATTAGTCTATTTGTTGTATCAGAGCTTACCATTAAAACATTAGCTCCATTTTTCATAATCAATTAATAATGGAAGTATAGAAATACTTCCTCTAATCATTGCAGCTAGACAAGTGTTTGCACTCCTATCTGACTCTGAAGCCCCTGTGTCACTGCTTGGTGCTGCCAACTGCTCTGTGGTAGCGCTCCAGCTGCTTCCTCATCGCACAGCTGGCGCAGTCAAAACCCTCTGCTTGCATCTTACCCACCCAAGTGGCTGGCATCCCAGGGGATTAGGCTGTTCCTGCGCACAGAGCAGATAGGAATGTTTCGAGGACCTGACACTCACCTTCCAAATCACTGATTCAAGTCACTTATGTAGTCTCCTGCTCAGAAACATGTTATTGAGACCTGCCATTTGACAGAGCATGCCACAGGAAAACCATAGCAAACTGGGAACACTTATTTAGTTAAATGGACTAACATGTGACAAGAGCAGTCTGCACTAGTCTGTAACATGGGGAAATGGATGGCAGTAAAACTAGCAAAAAAAGCAGGATAGATTAAAAAGGGCTGAAGCAATTTTAGCAGATGTTTACTAAGGGAAAGCTCAAGGGACACAAGCAGTGAAGGTAAAAATGCCAAAAATAATTTTTAAAAAAGAAATAAATTTTAAAAAGGAAGGCAACACTTTTGGCAAGGAGAGGACTGGTAGATGGATGCAATCAGATTCTGTAGACATCTGAAGCTAAGATCTTGAGGTTTAAAGTAAAGCAGGAATAAAAAGGCTTTCTCCTAAAGCACACCCAATGCCAATTTCCTTGTTTCACTTGAAGAAAGATACTGCAGTGTTGTATCAGAGAAATCAAAGCTCAACACCATATGTATGAACCCCCTTTATCTGCAAGACTTAAAAGACTTCAAAACCCCCTAACTCACATAAATGTGACATTATCAGCCATTAGACAAAAGCCAGCCTGAGTTTAAGGCATGCAGACTGCTGGAAGAAAACCATCAGCTGCCACAGAACACTACCATGTAAAGAAATTTCACCTTTAGTTTAGAAATTGTGGACACCTGGTTTTCCATTATTTTTCTGAGTAAGAGAAAGGAACATTAAGCTCCTGTCCTTCATGACTCTTCATTGAAGAGTCATTCTTCAATTAACAATTTGATATACTATATTCTGGAGCTTTACAGGATTTGTTTCAAGTGGATTCTGCAAGTAGAAGGGCCTTGCTGTGGATGCCAAAGAGGTTTTAACCTGGATGAAAACAAGCCAGAAAGTCACTGTGGCCACAAAATACAAGCAGCAAAGAAACTGCTCATGTAAAAGGCCCAGAGGCTCTCCACATTCACACATCAAAATTAACACTTTAAACCATTCCCTGGTAGTTAAAAGCTGAGTATGACACACTGCAAACACTGCAACAAAAGGCATTCTAAACACTTATAGTTTCTATCACATAACAGAGAACTGAAGAAGAAAAATACCCTTTTTACTGACACATAGCCTTTAAAGAAGTCAGCCACTTGCAAAATAAATTTTGGCAAATAAAATACCACCCACAAGGCAAAATATTTGTCTAAATATACAACCTAAAAGACTTTTACGCAATAGGAAAAAAAGATATTTTTCTTCTAAATTTCCCCAATTTTCTCCACAGACCTTTCTTGAAACAGTTTTTGTAGGATATACTATTATGTAAAAACTTTCATTTTTGCATCAACCACACAGCAGGCAGTATTTTAAGAGCGCCCAATATAAAGCTTACTTGATCACCTAATTTCCAACTGCACTCCTATAATACATCATTTATCCCAGTGGAAATCAGTATCACTCAATGGTCTATAATCATTTACTTATTCTCTACGTAAGCACAGGAAAAGAAGTTATGAATATAATGTATTATTTGCTTACTGTCTGTATCTAAGGTCATCTATACACATCCCTGTATTGCACACAGGTGGAAGGATGCAGTATGTGTACACACAACAAATAGGGCTACATAAAGATAAGGCTACATATTTAATAGCCTGTACATGCAAATATCATTTATGGTTACACATCTGCTTCTCAGAATAATGACCACACTATTGTTGAAGTCCCACCACATCACTTTATGTGCTAATAAATCTGAAATAGCACAATGTATTCCCAGCTATTTATAACAAAAGGACATTCTAGGTTTCTTATTTTTATTTTATTCCACACGTACATAACTACTAGTGCTCCATATCAGAGGCATGAATAGGTGGTTCTGAGCATGAAGCACCCAAGGGTGCACTGGGGGAGCAGCATGCATGGAGGCAGCCCACGTCTCCTTGAGCAGCTCCTCTGTACCACCACCACAAGGCTCACCTGCGTCATCAGTGCAGCTGATCATCTGAGCAGACCAGTCACAGGCACATGGTGACAGAGACACCCTTCCCGGCAAAGCAGAGATGGGAATGATTTGTGTAATGACAACTCTCTGTGTCGTGCACAGACCCAACCTAAAATGCCACCCTTTCAGTTTTTGTACAATACTCAAAGAGCCTTTTGTGGAATACCTGAAGGCCACTGCTCTTATTAGTCAAAACAGAGATTAAGATCTCCAAAAATATTTGCTCAGGCATTCCAGAATCCTGCCCCAGAGTCTACTAAGAGCACAAGGTCAGTGAAGCAAGTCTTCAGCCAAATGAGTAATGCTTGGAGTCAAGAAAACAGCTGGGCAGACACAGATGTTATCTAGGTTGCTCTTTTAGACAAACAAAACATTAAGGGCCCTGATTCATACTTTGCAATAAGCTCTGTCAGAACACCAGCTACCGGTGCTGAAAATCCAGGTGATGCTAGAGAGATCAGACAGCGAGGAAAAAATCCAGCACACCCAATTATTTTCAAAGGCACATACACCTTTGATATTAGGCATTTACGTAACAGCTTCTCTGCACCAAAAATAAAGTCAGCATCATTTTTCCCAGAATCTTAGCCAACCTCCCCTCCAAGGACAAGAACAGGGAGTGCTGTCAAACATCGAACCCCACAATTTTCCTTAGTACTGTGATCCTGCATTAGCACTTGGCATCCTTATCTAAACAGTTCATGGCAACCACAGCGCCTCTGACAAACTCTGGCTATAGAAAAAAGACTGAGGTATGCTGCAAAACAGTTTCTGAAGTTTCTAGGTAATAACGTGGTTAGATGCATAAGCAGTTTATCAATCATGTTACAAAGTGGAAATGCCTTCACTATATTTGAAAACACCATAATAAATGTAAAGTTCATTTTCTATAGGGAGCAGAGTATCAGGGGAAAAAAAACCACACCTGAAAGAAACTAAAAATATTTTAACTTCTAGAAGAAATAGTGAAAGGATATTTTTTCTCTTCCAAGCATTTCCAGACAGCCTGAAGTAAGAATTCAGGCTTGCAAAGAAGACAACTAAGTACTGACATGTTCCTGAAGTAGCTTTTGGATGACATGACAATCTCTTAGAAATGGAGATTGCAAAAGATCCCTCATGACCAAAGATGGTTGTATCCTTCTTCAAAAAAGACCAAAAGGACAACCAAGGAACTGCAAACTAATCACCCTCACTTAGATCCTTCAGAAAATCATGGAGCAAATCCTCTTGGAGCACATTTCCAGGCACTTAAACGGGGTGGTGACTGGCAACAGATGGCATGGATTTAGCAGGGGTAAATCTTGCCTGAATAACCAAATTGTCTTCTCTGCTACAAATCTTGATTGGATTTCTGGACAACATTTCTGGATGGGTAGACAACTAGTTGGGCTAAAAAAAGTTTAGCTAATTGTGCCAATGGGTTGTAGTCTACCTGCAGGCTGGTAACAAATGAGGTAGTGGAGGGGTCCATCTGGGGACATGCCCTGTTTAATACCCCTATCAACAACCTGGAGGAGATGAGGGAGTGCACCCTCTGCAGATGGTGAGATGGGATGTTGGTATGCCAGGGCTGCTATCCAGAAAGACCTGCACAGGTTGGAGAAACGTCCTGATGGAAACTTCATGCAGTTCAACAAGAACATAGAAAAGTTCTGCATCTGGAAGTAAAGCAAAGTTCTTAACCCTGTTGACAGCCAAGGACTGAAACAAGTTATCCAGAGAGGTTGTGCAGTCTCTGTCTTTGAAGGCTTTCAAGATCAACTGGAAAAATCTCTGAGTAGTCTGGTGTAATTTCATAGCTGCTCCTGCTTTGAGGGGGCAGTTGTACAAGAGACTTCCTAAGGTCCCTCCTGACCTGAATTATCATACAGTTCCATAGAATTCTTTCTACTGCTGAAAAGACCATCCCTGCAGTAAAGGGCTTCCTGGTAACTCACTGAAAGCTAAAAGGGCGCTGTATTGAGTAAGATGGTGATGCTAACTGGACTACTCAGTCCAATTCATCTACTCATACTTGAAAGATTTCCAGCTGAGATTTGGAATCTAACGGGAAAAAAATCCCTGCATTATTTCTTAGTTACTTGAATGTATACATTTGTCTTTCTTAGAAAATCAAAAAGCAGCTCTAATAATCCCTGTTTAGTTAAAATACGATGCCTGACTTCTTATTTTGCTTTCTAAAAGGTTTCAGTATCTAGAAATGAAAATCTTTGTGAGTCTAGTATCTTTCCTACATAATGAAGAGAAACTGGCCAGCTCCCAAGCAGCTTCACTGCAGGGGCCAGTCAGGGGAAATCAATGCAGGAGAAAGGGACGGTCCCTTCCAACATGTGGAAATACTGATTCAGAGATGCTCAACACCCAGGATTTCAAAAGAAGAAATGTAATATTTGCCTGTTCAAGGTGGAAAAATACGTTCTAAAAGAAGCACTTTTAATTTTGAAAGGAAAATTCCCAGCCTATTCAACTCACCATGAGGAAATGCATTTTACACAACTGGCAGGCTCATGAGGAAGTTTTCATTTCATAGCACACAAATTAGCCAGCTACTACACTTCCTACAAGAGAAAGAAACATGTAACTTTTGGCCTATGCTCTTAATGATAGGCAATTTTCATTTCCAGAACAGGGTGATGTTTTATTGAAATTTTCCCCAAGGAAAAATCAAGGTGTTGTTGTGTCAGCTTTTTATGCAGCAATTCAGCAGCTGAACATTTGCATTAATTGAGTATGATACTGGTGATGATGATTCTCTTCTGCAGTCATTGGATATGCTCCGTTTCTCCTCCAGATGGTCTTCTCACAAGTCCACATAATTGGGAAGCTGATAACCTTTTATAAATTGACAGCTACCCTAACAGTAGTTAGGAACTATCCTGTAGTTTCCTGACATTTATGGAATATATAACAAAATACTGGGGTCCAGTTGTTTTCATTGTATATTTTGGCATTTTGATTTGGATTGGATTTTTTTATTATTTTGCTTTTTTTTTTTTTAAGTACATCACCAGAATCAGACTAATGAAATTACCAGTGATTTGAAGAAAAATAAATAAAGAAAAAAACCAGGGGAATCACATCCCAGGTCTCTATCTGGGCAGATGCCTCACTTGTTGGGGAGTGAAGAATGAAATTTCACATTATCTAAACTTGTTGAGCATCACTCTACTCCAGATGGAGGGAATCAAATCCCTGCACTGCAACAGTAGCAGGCATCCATCTACTGGAGTAAACCACACATTGAGACATGGGAGGTCAACAGACTGTTAAGGATTAACACTAACCCCTAAATTACCATTGAGAAACCTGAACAGGGTTACAGAAATTTCCAAAGCATGTCTGCACTTAGCTGCCTTTTCCTCTCTATGAAATCTGAATATTTTATCAGTTTGTTGGTTTTTTCCACTCACCCATGCAGCAGAGAAAACAACAGTTGACTTAAAAGCAATAGCTAGTCCTGCTGAGGGTTATGTTTTCACTGCTGGTCAAAATCTAGAATTAGTTTTATAAACACTGTGTAATTGACCTGTGAAGTTCAATAGCTCAGAACATATCGAACCAAGAGCTTAGCTGTATCCAAGAAGGGATTGAACATAATGATTAATAGCCTCTGTAACTAGACTAAAAATTGCAAGAACCTCCATCTTCATGCTCCAGGACACAGACATAACCAGCTGAGATCAGACATAAATTTTTGCCCACTACATTACTGTGAAGTTACATGCACTGGGAATAGTTTACAGCTTTGGAGACTTGCAAGACTTTCAGTTTCTTCCATTGGTTGGAAAGCTTCTACATTCATCTTTAAATATCTTCGAAAGCAAAACATTCTCAGGGAAGAACTGCCTAAATTGAAACAATTTCTGACAATTGTCCATCTCAACTTGTTTTTAAACTTTTTTTAAATGGCTAATGACCCACAATATCATTAGAAAACTGGCTCTGAACCTCCACTATTCTTCTTTGGTGACTGGGAAAAGAAGCCACACCACATACAACCTCAGTCAACATCCCTCCACTACCAAACACACACGCACAAACACAAAATAAAAAAACTCTAGTCAAATCCTTTTTTAATGAAAACTGGTTGCACCAAGTTTTTCTAAATTATTCTGCTCTTATGAGAAAGAAACTGATTTTTCAGTAGAAAATAATCAAGAACATTAAAGCCTTTCTAGTTTTCACTCAAAAGCTATTTCTATTTACATAGGACAAGGTTGTGTTCTACCCACATTTTCTTTCTCCGATTCATACGTCCACGGGCTGTATTTCTTACATGAAAGTGGCTTTCTGCCACAGCTGTATATGGCATTCCCACAATCTATTTTCCTATTGCAAGGCCTCATGTTGGAGTTAGAGGAAGACTTGTCAGTCCAGGAAATAGATCCACCATGCAGCAACTGCCCATTAACTTGGGTTAATGCTGCACTGGCACTTCCAAAACCAATAATTTGGAAAAATACTATTTTTCATCCAGATTGTGTAAACAGGTAAGAATTCTCCCAGCTGTAGCATTTACATTGACTTTATGCTTCTTTTGATTTTCAACTTCAAACATTTAAGTATTTATTACTATTTTGAACATTTATCCTTCCATATCCATCCCAATGCAGCCAAATTTGCCATAGCTTACCATAGATTTTTGCAGTTCCAGTAACATTTCATTCTTTACTAGTGGTCTCTATAATCCTTCTTGAACTAAAGGATACTGCAACACAATGACCCATTCTAGCAATTTTGCTACTATCATAAACATTCGGTGTATGGGTTCCTTGACTTTATGACTTGAATAAAGATCAAGTTCTCAAACAAGAAGTATACTCCTGTTATGTAATCAATAAAAATTTATATACAAAACACACTAAATATGAATATAATGAGGTAAAAAATATAATTAAATGAATCATAGAAGAAAAGTGGGCAGAAAGAACTTCCATTGCCATTAACATCTGAAAAACTGAAGAATTACCATATGACAAGCAAGAAATTATTCTTATGGCAGTAAGGATACAACAGACAAGCAGAGTAAGAATGTGGTTTTCTTCGTGCAGTCAAAGACAAGGGCAAGCTACCCGTCACTCTTTATTGGGAAATCTGGACAGGAGCCTTCTTGATGCAAGCCAAGACTATATTAAACTGACAAGATATTTTAAAAGTGCAGTATAAAGAAGCAGCTGCAAAGCCTTAAGCCTGGGATATGATACTTAAAATGTAAAGGGAAAATAAAACAGAACTTTTGAATTCTTACAGAAATTCAGAACAGTTGAACCAAAACATGGAAAACATGACAGAAATCAAACAGCATCTGTTACCATGCAGGAAAGCACTAGAAGGAAAGGAGGACATGAGAAAGCAGAAGTTGAAGGACAAATTTCTAACAACTTGATTTTCAGTTATTCACAGTCACACAAGACTCTGAAGATGTCTGGCACTCCTTTATTCAGGTGAGGATAATAAGGTATCCTCACCTAATGGTGGTGAAAAACAAAGTCTTAAGGGGAAGCTGGAACTATTGTGACCAAAAAAATAAGACCTGCAGCAAGAGCTTCACAAGGTTTAAATACACTTCATCAGAAGACAGATTGATACACAGGGCTCTGCAACATTATTGAGCATCAGAAATCACAAAACCAGCTGCATGCATCTTGTTCCCACTCTACTTCCACATTTCAGTTAAAATCCATAATATCTATTCCTTTGATGGGGCTGTGGGCATAGCTAAATCTCAGGGGGAGAAAGTAAATTTTTTTTTAATTGCCCTGTTTCAGAAGGATCTAGCTCAATTTGGATGCAAATGTGGAAGCAAGGTACTCTATAAAGCAACACTGACAGAATCTAGGCAGCAGAAACACCATAAAAGGAAGTGGAAAATGTTTTTTTCTTCCCCATTGTTTCCTACATTTCAACATCTTCAGGAAAAGATGATACAAGAAATACCCTAAGTTCTTTTTTTTTACTGTAGGATCACTCAATGAGTTTTCACTATTTATTCATTTATCTTCCTGAGGGAATTTCTCCCAAGAGTCCAAGACAACCCTCTCAAACCTGCTCTAGTATAATACAGGAAGAAAAAATTAACATCACTTCAACAGTTGTCAAAGCAGATCCATGTTCTGCCCACATATATCTGTATTCAATTCTCAGTACTTTCAGCAGACACTGCTCACAGATGCCAGTCACTGGCCTCTACAAACCCAAAAAGTGAATGAAGCCCAGCTCATGAGGAACAAAAACAAGTACATCCACTGCAAGCACACACCTTAGAGCACACAAGCTGCAGCCACCTGACCCTGGCATGGAAGATGAAAGTACTGCCCTCCTTCCAAGAGAGAAGGAAAAATAAAAATAAATCACTATAATTTAGGGCATTCTGGAAGGTCAAAGTCCCTGTGTGAAGTAAGGTGGTCTATAGGATGAATGGAGTTAACAGAATTATGTTTGTTTTAAAGACAAAATTAGAACAAGGCTGTCCTTTTCCAGCAGCCAGGAAAAAAGGCATGAAAGCAAAGTGGATCCCAGTTTCTATTCTGGCCCAGGATAATTACTAAGAAGAATCTGGAATGTTTTATCTGGAATCTCTTCTGAACAGCACAACTGCCCACAAGAATTTTGGTCCTACTACCGTTGAAGTTCCAGTATCAAAACTCGTTTTTAAAAAACCCCACACATTAAAAACGACTTTCTCAAATGAAAAAGCTGTTCATCATTAAAACTAGTGGCCAGATCTTTGCCAGTCATACACAAATACATTAGTTTAATATATGATGCGAAGTCACATATGTATACACATGCTGCACAGCATCTGTGTAATGAAACTCCACTTAGTGTTGCATATTTGCCTGCCACTGGAAAGATGGTGCCCCCAAAAAAACAGCCAAGACCACCTAAATATTTTCATGTCTTACATCAGACTTAAAAATGTACAGAAGAGGAAGCAATTTTTCATGATTTCTTGAATAACTTCTCTGTATTTCTTGAACCACTCATGACCAATGCCTGGGCATTTTTTTGGAAGCCAGTAACCAGCTGGAAGGAATGAAAGTCTGAGAAAACAGACAAAATGTTCTGTACTTTATTAGTTGTCATGAAGTGCATCTCCGGTCCTTACCATTTTGTACTATTACAGGCTAGGACAGTGATGTATCATTATGCTCACACACACACAGAGATGATAAGTTAAACTACATGTTTAATTCTCAGTCACACCTACATGCAGAAGCCTTATTGTTACAAATATCTGTAGATGTGTTCTATAGATTCACTTAAACTAAGGACTGCATTACAAATGCAAACCAGACAAGTCCAGGAAAGAGATTGGATTGGAATTCATTTAGAATTTTTCTTTTTAAAGCTTTCAGTCTGACCCAACCCAATTGCACAAGTCACTACAGCTTTTATTTTTCCATTTTGGAGTGTATAAATTACTAAAACATCACCAAATTTACAGAAAAATAAAAAGCAGCTCCAGTTTTAGCACAGTAGAGCTGGCTGCTCTGTGCACATAGTTACTTCTCCCAGCTCTCCCTGCTGTGACTGCTACCAACTTGCTTTTTTCCTACAGGAAAGAGTTTTTATTTGCCCTCTTTCTTCTTCCTCAGAGACGAAGTTTACCATACACCACTTGGACACAGAGATAGGCAGTAGAGACTTCACACTTGCAGGCCCTTGCCAACCATTCATTAGTATTTTCTTTGCCCATTTTCAAGTGAAAATGGCTGCTACAACTAGCACCAGGCAAACGTTACAGTCACTTTATCTAAGTACAGAATGATATTATTAACACCTATTTCTCAGCAGAAAAATGTCACTTGCACTGCAATAGCCATCAAAAGGAGCCATCTATCTCTGTGGATCAGTTAATAGGTCTTTGGCTGAAGAGCCCCTTCGGTCACAACAGGCCAGCAGCAGAGATCAGAGCAGGTCTAACAAGCGAGAGCTGCAGTAGTCATGCTGCCCCAAGTGCAAAGCAAAGCTCCTGTCTGAGAAGCATCCATTTGGTACATGGGCTTGGCCATCACTTTCCAATGAAAATTCCACCCCACGGACAAGATTTCTTCTAAATGAATTGCAAATTATACACCCATGGAGTGCCAGCTGGTATTGTTTCTCTGTAGTTTTCTTTCGGTTTCCCTTTTTCTCTCCCCTCAATTAATACAACGATATTCATGCCCTGTCATGTCTTACTGCTTAATTATGTACTTTGCAGAACAAAGCTTTAAAAATGAGACTATCAAGCTGGAGGGGGGAAGGGGGAAGAGCAGGACAACCAGATGTGCAGAGAGTGAGAAGGAAACAAAGGGCATTTTGAAAGGGGAGTGAGAGAATTAGGATGTGTGTGGGGATGAAAGGATGGAGAGACAGAAATAGAACAAGAAGATGCACATAAGACTTATTTGTTCATTCACTTTAATTTATAAAAAGTTATGTGTTGTATTAAATAATTCGTCTGCAGTTATCTAAAATAATTTAATAAATAGTTAGAGCTGTTTATTATCAGATCTTAACCTGCTTCCATTTCATGAAGCAAAAGATACACATTTCTTGCTAGCAGAGAAAGAATGCTGCATTGTTTTACAAAACTGGAAAAAAACCAAGGCAAATGGAAAATATATTGGCAAATCTTGTGTTAGAAGGCATATTTTACTTGAGTGAAACAAATTAAACTAAAAGATATTACAAAGCTCTGCTACACCAATATTTAGTTCAGTCACAGTAAGACAGTTTTTCACACATCCATTTTATCCAAACTTTCTTTATCAAGTGGACTACTAAAATTTATTTTTCATACACAGTCAAGAGAAGGTAATTAATGAAACAACTGTTTTATCTCCTCTTACAATTGTTGTGCATGTTGTGGTACAACAGGCAGTAGGGACTCCCAGAGCACAGTTCTGGAATCAGTTTTGGGTGGGACAGAACTATTGAAAATTAATTAGTTCAAAAGCATTCTGTTCGAAAGCTCACTGTACTCCTAAAATATTCTTTAAAAAAACATTACCAACCATTGCAAGTATATGATATTTTGGCACGGCAAAAATGTTTCCTACCAAAATAAAAAAAATCTGGGAGAAGGAGAAAGATTTTTTCCACTAGTATTGATCTACTTCTTCTGGTTTCACACACCATATACAATGGTCTTCAAATATTTGCTGAACTTGATTCTCCTGTATTGAACAGAGAGAGGTAGATTTTCCTTTAGCCTCTTGCTAGTGCTAAACACAGAAGGAACAGCTTTACAAATGAAACCGAAGACTTCAAGACAATTTGTAAAACAGAAGCTAATGTTCTTTATGGACAACAGAGTTAACGGAAGCACTGACTTTTAAGCAGTGGTCTACTTTCAAGTTAAGCAATGACAGTGTCATTTCATAGCAAGAGCCTTCAATATAAGAAACTGTCTTGTTTGTAGAGAGGAGCCAGAGCTCAGCACCCTGTGGGCATGGCTATATTGCTATTTTTTACCACCCACATCATCCCAGGGGTCTCGGTTTCAGGGGCAAGAAAAGGTGAACACAGCCCTGGAAGTGCACCCTTTTGCCTCCTCTCCAGCAGATTGGTTGTAAGGATCTGCTCTGTGAACTCCATCCTCTGCCACCAATGCCCATCCCCTACCTGTTCCTCTGAGACACAACTACATGATGTGCTGAAAAGAGGCGCCAGTGAGGAAAGCACTGCGTAGAACCAAGAGGTGAAGGCGAGCGCGAGCCCAGCTGAGTCCAGCCTGAGTCAAAAGGAGCCACCATGAGCTGAGGGGAGCCAAGCGGAGCCAAGCAGAGCGGTCAAAAGCAGCAACACCAGTGCCGGAAACAGCTGTGTGTGGAATGGAGCCCGCCATCCAAAGCAGCAGCATGGTGAAATGTGGACAGTCTTGCTTTTGGGGGTTTGTCTGTCATTGTTTTCTGTTGCCTTGGGCTCAGGGACAGGGAGAGTCAGCCACAGGAAGTGGCCACCATCTTGTCTTGGTCCCAGCTGCCACATGGAACTAAGCTGAGGTGGTGAACACCTTCTCTGTGTAAAGCACCTTCTCTTTTGCATACTTTTGTTCTTAATATTGCTGCTGTCACCATGTATTTCTTATTCCATTGCTTTGTGCTTCCAGTAAATTGTTACCTCAACCCTTAGACTCTGCGTTTGTTCCTCTCTTACCAGAAGGGCAGAAGGAAGAGGAACAGCTTATATGGAGTTTAATTTCCAGCTGGTCTTAAACCACCAGAAAAACAAAAACCAAAGAGAACTCATTTTCTTGCCTACCTTTTAATGGAATGTCCTCCAATGTGAAGTCACTTAACTCGTCCCACAAAAGATTATTCCACTGCACTAAAGAAGCCCAGTACAAGTGAAAGTTGATCCATCAAAAAAACTGTTTCAGTTTGTTTTAAATCAGTTTAAGAATAGAATAAGAAACAGCCTTTTAAATTTTCTTCTGACATACTCTATTTTTATTAACTAGCTGACTTTGTGAATTTTAATGCATTAAATCACCTAACATAACAGAGCATTTATGGAGGTTGCAAGAATCAAATTTAATGCAAAGAAGCCTTTCAAAAAGGGGATACTCAACATTAAAGTTCCCAGTATAAAAAAACTGAGTAAGCTTGGATAAATCTTTACTGCAAAAATGATTCTATTCTAATCATAGAATCATTTGGTTGGAAAAGAACTTTAAGACCATCCATTCCAACTGTTAACCTAAGACTGCCACGGTAACCACTAAACCATATCCCCAAGCACTACGTCTACACTTCTAAGTCTTTTTTTATGTCTTTTTTTTCCTTTTTTACATTTACCTTATTTGCATCTTCTAAGTACCTTGAAGGATGGTGATTCAACCACTTCCCTGGGCAACCTGTTCCAATGCTTGACAACCCTTTCATCTGAAGAATTTTTCCTAATATCCAATCTAAACCTCCCCTGGTGCAACTTTCTTCTCATCCTGCCCACTTGTTACCTGGGATAAGAGGCTGACCCCACCTGGCTACAACCTCTTTCAGGTAGCTGAAGAGAGCAGTAAGGTCTTCCCTGAGCCTCCTGTTCTCCAGACTAAACACCCCCAGCTCCCTCAGCTGCTCCTCATCAGACTTGCGCTCCAGACCCTCTCCCAGCTTAGTTGCCCTTCTCTGGACATCATTTCAATGTCCTTCTTATGGTGAGGGGCTCAGAACTGAAGCCAATATTTGAGATACAGCTTCAACAGTGCCAAGTACAGGGGGACAATCACTGCCCTGGTCCTGTTGGACACACTCTGTGTGATACAGGCCAGGATGCCATTGGCCTTCTTGGCCACCTGGGCATGCACCGGCTCAGGTTCAGCCATCTGCGGACCAGCACGCCAAGGTCCTTTTCACCAGGCAGCTTTCCAGCCACTCATTCCCAAGCCTGTAGCACTGCCTGGGGTTGTTGTGACCCAAGTGAAACACTTGGTACTTTGCCTTTATATATGTGACCTCATACCACTGACCTTGGCCCATCAATCCAGCCTGTCCAGATCCCTTTGCAGAACCTTCCTACCTTCCAGCAGACCAAAACGTCCACACAGCTTGGTGTCATCTGCACACCTACTGATCCCCTGGTTCAGATCATTGATAAAAATATTCAACAAGGACTGACCCCAGTAATGAGCCTTGGGGTACCCCACTAGTGACCAGCCACCAACTGGAGGTAGCAGCATTCACCACCACTCTCTGGGCCCAGACATCCAACCACTTTTCAACCTACCAAAGAGTTTGCTGTCCAAGACATAATCAATCCATTTCTCAAGGATAATACTTTGGGAAACAGTGTCATAACTCCAGAGATCCTGATGGCTAGGAAGTTTGCAGAGTCCAAAGCCATATGTATTGGGTCTGGCTGAGATGGAGCCCATTTTCCCCATAGCAGCCCTCATAGTGCTGTGCTTCGTATCAGTAGCTAGTGAGGTGCTGATGAACACACTCGTGTGTTGGCAACTGCAGAGCAGTGCTCGCACGGCATCTGCGCTGCCTCTCCAACTATAACTGCCTCCTGTACTGGGCTGGGAGCGGGCAAGAAGCTGGGAAGGGACACAGCCAGGACAGCTGACTCCAACTGACCAAAGGGATATTCCATACCATATGGTGTATGCTCAGCAATAAAAGCCAAGAAAAAGGAGGAGAAAGGGGGGGGCATTTGTCTTTAAGGTGTTTGTCTTCCAGAGCAACTGCTAGGCACACTGAAGCCCTGCTTCCTGGGAAGTGTCTGGACACTGATGGGAAGTAGAGAATAAAGTCTTCTGTTTTCCTTTGCTTCCATGCATGTGACCTTTACTCTATTAAACTGCCTTTATCTTGATCTTCAAATTTTTTCCATTTTATTTTCTCTCTCCTGCATTCTGCTGAAGAGGGGAGTGATAGAGTGGATGGTGGGCAACTGGCGTCCAGCCAAGGTCAACTCACCACACTGTACAATGTTGACGTCCTCCTCAAACAGGCTTTGCTGAAACACCACGACTAATCAAAAGTCTGGACATCAAATGCCATATGACTAATCCTGCCAAAACCAGCTTAATCAAACAGGTTGTCAAATGCTTTAACCCATGCTGCACCTCATTCTTCAAGTCATCTTTTTTTTTTCTTGGAGAGACTTCACAATCAAGAACAGAATGTAAAAAAAAAAAAATACCCTACAGAAAAAAAAATGGCTCTTCTGCCTACAAATTACTGCCATGACAACACTTTAAATCCAAAGGGGATATAAGCAAGAAGAAAGAACTTCTACTCCAGAGACTACAACTATTTTATATGGCAGAAACAAAAGCATTCATTTTCCACAAGAGATTTCTATAGTTAATTCCTCTGTTTCTAAAGGCAGTTCCCACCACATAAAATACCCCAGTGCATGTCAGAGTTTCAAACATCAAAAGGCCATACTTGAGTAATTAAATCACTGGATGTTGCACACAAGAATTTTCCAGCTTTCTCAGTCACAGTGTAAGTTTTAATTCATATTGAACTCACACCCAGTCAATCAAATACATGCATGACACCTATTTTCAGGGCTCTACTCTGACAATAAGAAAAAATAATGTTATAAAAAAATGTTACCCTCATGCAAAATCTATCTTGTCACACTCTAGTAATGCATCACATGACAAATCACTGACTCCTGGCAATAGCTGGTATACAACAAATACAGTCCCAGTTCATTTGAATAACCTTTACTTACAACAAATACAGACCATTTAATATCTGTTTTCCATACTAAACCTTTTTAAATATACTGATTGATTGAACTGTGGGCTTGATACATTTTTAAAATTCATTCCCTCTTCCCAAGAAAGCAACTGCCAGAAAAATTTTGAAGGTATTCGTACAGTAAAAAAGCTGCTGTAGTAAACCAGAAAGCATATCAAACATTCTTGCCCACACAAGTTAAAAAAATACAAGTTAAAAAAAAATAAGTTATGGAAGCTAGTTGCAACAGCTCAAAAACTTGCTTCTAGAGCTAGAAATCTTTAACTGGTTGAACTCAAAGAATATGCTACACTCAACAACCACTAGACATAGCGTCATTGCTTAGCTTCAGCCTTATCTATCCATACAGAAAAGAGAAAAACACAGATGTAAGCAGCTTGAAGGAGTTTGGGGTTTACCCCTTCGCGGCTTTAAATACAAGCTTGTAGTTAATACATTTCATGCTCTCTAAAGTCGTTACCCAAATGTGGAACTAGACACATTCAAATAGTTTGACACGTGAGATATCCAAACCAGTCCTAAAGTCCTCAGCCTAAGAGACATCCCACAAGACTGAGGGGCCAAATTCAAAGAAGCTGTCAACATCATGAGAAACTGTGGCAAAAATCTCCAAGTGCTGTTGTTGGGATTGGTTCCTAACCCCAGTGGCAGTGACCCAAACTCTCAGGCCCCAGGCTTCACCTGCTTCACACTTTGGTTTGAGCTTTGCACCCTGCAGTGGTGGCAGTCTTGGACTGTGATGGTACAGTTATTTCCAAGTCTGATTTCAAAACAAGCATTAGAGGGCATAAAATTATACAAAATTAGGCTTATTATTTCCATAAATTGCCCTTACATCAAAAACTTTCCAGGCCTCTTCACCCCTTTGCTTTTTATTCTTTTACTGATGATGAGGTAGTTTCCTGTACTGACAAACATAAAGCAAATTAAAATGTTCTTTTTTTCATACTGACTTCCACTACCTTTTATTTGCATCCTCACATACCTTTAACCCCAATTTAAAAGCAAAAATAGCATTTTATTTAAAAAAATCAAAATGTAATGCTTTTTTATGTATCAGGCATTGCTTGTTAAATATAAGGAAAAGGGTAACTTTTTTCAAAACAGATTCACACATTTGCACCTTAGAAACTGTGTAGCCTGCTCGCCAAAATTAAAACATGTATTTGTACAGAACACAGGTAGCTACACATTTCTAAAACTGGGACTTATACCAGGAGAACCTGCTATCTAAACTAATGTCTGCTAACATGTTTTTTGAAAACTTTTCTGTGCCAGTGCTAGGTATTTACAGGTATTGTATGTCTATACCATAATAAACTTTACTATATGTAGGTATATATATCTTTATTCATTTACTCTCATCTAGATGTCCCATCTAAATAGTCAAAAAATACATATGAAGCATATACACATCAGTTGTAAGTACATTTTGAACTTCCCCACCATTATAGGATTGACTTTGCAATAACAAATAGTTTACACTGAGCTGCTGTTGTGCAGACATGCTCTAAGGTAATCAAGCTATTTGGTAAAAAAATATACAGAATTTAAGAGTCAGCTTAAAAATACCTAAGTGTTGAAACAGGCAGGTAACATTAGTTTCTTTGACTCCTCCTCCCCAGTCACCTCATAAGAACAGCTGTAATGAAATTTTATCAATTCCTGCAAACTAACACTACATCAAAAGTATCTTAATAAGTATAAAAGTAACAAAAAGTTCAAATAAATACTGCCAAAACCAAACACCACTGTTTTGATGAGTTCTCAGAATAAATGAGAGCTGGCACCAAAAAGAAACTCTGAGATGTAGATAAAAAGCATTTTTTTTTCTCATTTTTATGAAGACCTAAAGAATTGAACTGGCTTCTTTGACTTTCTGCCCCAGCTGCAGAGGAGGGACTCACCACTCTGCTCCCAGCAGCAAGCAAAAGGCAGTTGGTCATCCAAAGGACTATTTTTTATCCTAGGTGCCAGTGCAAACAAACCAAACAAATCTAACTAAATAGACAGTAGACAACACAGAGACTGCACAAGTGGAAGACTACTTCTAACACCGCTGCACCATCACCCCAGGTTATAATGCAGTAATCAGCAAAAAATAACAGCTTTTGTAATCACAGTTTTGTGCATCCCAGTGCCACTTTTTGCTTTCAATATCAGAATGAGAGGAGGGACCTCAGCCAATTTCTTTTTTTTATCATCTGGATCTTAATGAAGTTTATGTCCCTGCTTGCTGTTAAATTACACAGATTAGTAACACATGAGTAAAATAAATGCAGTCCTTCACATGATTACATTTTAAATTACCACATCTGAGAGGGAAAGCACAAACAACATGCACTTGGCATGGACGGAACATTTGCTGCCCAGGTTTGAAAGCAGGACTTCTGTTCAAAAGCCTTTACCTCTTCAGCCAAAGAAATAATTTATTCAGCTGGCTGCCATTACAGACTTCTCAATGGGAGAAAGTACCTTCTAACACCGTACAAATATGGTGGCAGTGAAATACAAGAACAAAGGATTATCTGGACTTACTGGTCATCAAATGCTTCTGAACCTGTGGCAGCATCTGACACTGATGCACAGAAACCAAGGATGCAAAGCTATGCACATGCACAGACTGCAACCCTCCACACTTCCACCCTGACATTTAGAGTCTGCCAACCAGGTATCTTAAAGGATTTTATATATTGCAGCTCCAACCACAACTTTATCAAATGCCTACAAATGTGACTGATCAGTGCAGTTATGGGAAAAAGGACGCTTCACTTAACCTTATTTGGAGTATATCCCGTTCACCTCAACGCTGCTTAGATCAGACACCAGTTTGCAGCTGCATACATTTATCAAGTGTTCCTATCAGGTGCTTAATATATATCCAAACCCTACTGCTAACATCATTTTAGTAGTTAATCAATCAAGCCTAAATGTTCCCAAGTTCAAAACCAGCAGCTGCTGTGGGTTGACACAGATCCAGCAATGAGCAGTTTGTTTAGGATTACGTACTCAATTCACCTCCACATCTAAGGATGCTCATGGTGCTATGCAGCAAGGGTCTCAGCACCATTTCTCTCCACCAATTAATTAGCTCATCAACTGAAGACAGCTCAGGGGGCATGGGATTGAAAACCTACCATCAAGATAAACTACTTTTCCTAGCAATCACTGGTGGAGACAATAAATGGCCTTGCCAAAACACAGTGTGCATCCCAATGCTACTTGAATACATTACATCACCCTCCAAATAGGAATGGGAAGCAGATCATTTGACTACCTTGATCTAGAGGGGGGAACACAGCATACAACCCCACAATCTACAACTAACACCACAGACTTGGACAGCCATCAAAAACTGGGTTTTTGGAAAGATAGCTGTTTTGATTCCACTTCCCTTAATAACATTGTATCAATATTCCTTTAGTCTTTAAAAAACTCACTGATTTGATACATTATTTGATTGAAAGACACATGACAACACAATCACAAGAACACCTTTTTCAAAGAAACTTCTTTTCATAAAGCAATACCAGCTCCATTTTGCTCAATCCTTGGAAGTAATTCAGAGGCAATTGCTTTGGACAGCAGAACAGCAACCTCTGGCATGACTCCCACCAGCTGCCTCCATTCACATTTAAACCACAAAGGTTGAAGGATATTTTTCCTCACAGACTTGTCCATGAATGGTATGACATGATTCAGAAAGGAAAAACCCAAAGAGACACACTATTAAAAGCCCCTCTATGCAGTCCCAACTAATAACTCAGTTTCCAAATCTTTCCCTGTGTTCTCCATCATTCCCTCTCCTGATTCTCTTACTCTGGTAACACTGCCAGGCTAGACACTTTTTTTTATTCTTCTCACTCTGCTTTCTGCCTTCTGTGCTGGAAAGGAGGCACTGTCCTATTTGTTTTCCAACATGCTGAGCACAGCTATAGGAGAATCTGCTTATTGCCTCAAAGTATTGCTCACTGATGGGCAAAATAAATGATAGTGTCCTGCACCTTCTCTTTCCCACATATTATTCCTTAGCAATGCAAAATAGAGCCTTTACAGCAGAAAAATAAAGCATTTCTTCTTCTTCTTAAAGGGGTCTCAGTAATACTACAAAACTGAAGGAAGTGACAGTAAATATCATCAATCTTAGATTTTCTCTGCCATCCTTCTGCCACATAGAGTTTATTTGTATAGTCTGCAGAACTACTTTGGCAAATGTTTTACTTTCTGAGCATGCAGAGTTCACTTCAGATGGCTGACACTCCCCAGAAGTGCCAGGGAAGAAAGAAAAAGAAACATCTTGGGACTTCCCACTTCCTCTCAGCAAGACTGTCCCAAACCTCCTGCCCTCAAAAATATGTAACCACTATATTCTGTGTACTTTCCAGTGATAGAAAAGTGCTCCAATCTGCCTCACCAGTTTTAAAAAATGGATATTTGTGCTTAAAGGGGAAGAAGGAGCAAGAGCAAGAAGAAATTTTTTAAAAAACATTTTAAGTATCCCTTTAAAAAGCTTCATTTTGTAACTATTTAGTTCCTTTCCTTCCCACTGCTTGCTTTTGACATACAAATACAAATGCCATTGATGAAAGTCAAACAGAAAATTATATCCCTCTGCATGAAGCACTTTAAGCTAAAAAGACTTCAGAGCCCCAAATTAACTATCTCTCCTCATCAGATCTACCAGACACAAGCTCTCAGGACCACAACTAGTAGGAAATTACACTGGTGAAGTGACATATTCTTACTCTTTTTTGCTTGAATCTCACACCCCAAAATATAATGAAAGCAATTTCAATTTATATTGACAAAACTACCTGCTAAGAAAACATAGGCAGCATTGATGATCAAACTGCTGATGGAATTTATTTGTTCTTATACTAATTTACCCACAATAAGTTATTAGACTACTTCCTTTCATGACATTTTGAAAACTAATTAACTTTTCCAGGTGTTTGACTATGAAGACCTTTTTCTCTAACACTGGACACTGAAACTGCCTGGAAGCCACCAACATGTGCTCTTCTCAGCTCTTGTTTTGATCTTGTAAGGGATCAGATTTTCCTGCCCTATTAGAAAATTCCACACGGGTTCAGATTTAATTTCTGTGGGCCAAGACATCTTTTTTCCTCTCAGTATCTTTATGCACCCCAACATTAATTCATTCAGATACCTTCTCACACCTGTACTGTCTACACACTACTGAATAAAGATGCCAACGAACCTGCAGAAACAACCCTGCTGCATCAGCTAACTTTAACACATAGATTTCTGATTATTCATGCATGTTTTGAAATTTGTTTAAATTCCCTTCTGGGCAGAGGTTCTTCAAATACAGTCAACATTTCTTTCTCATTAATTAATGGGAGCAATTTTTTACTTCAATATTATTTGAATAGCAAATGTTGAAATGCATGGGAAATGAGATGCTTTACAAAGACACAGGAATTCCTGCTCTTCTTCCTAGTGCACTGAACAGAAATTTGCTCATCAACTGCAGCTCCCAAATGAGAAGGCTCACAACATTAAAATAATTGAAAGAGTAAATCACCCTAGTAGATGGAGTGCTGACATTATTATGCCACATTCAGAGCTTCATGTTAAAACCCAATTCCTAGATCAAATGACATTTTTTAAGTACTTAATCACTTTTCAATATAATTTTTTCTTATGTGCACTTACAGAACCTTTCCTAACTTCCCCTGCTTTTTCCATTTTTTACCTTGGGGATGATAAAATTCTGATTCACTTCATCTGAAAACCTTATTTTCAAGAAACAGATGATATTTCAGTAGACTACATCAAATCTAGGTTCTGTTTGAATTACTTCATCCTCTTGTATTTCAATTAATTGTCTGAAGAGGAGGCAGTCCACCTTTCCAAATGACTCTCCAAGTTTCTGTTTGCCAGTATATCTAGTTGACCCCTCTAACCCAGCTTGTAGGTCCTGATCCTTCAATGGGTATCTGAAGCCATCTGTGGCCTTCCCCATTCTCTCTCTAACATTGACACCAATAAAAGATGGAGTGTACCCACTGCCAATCATCTTTTTCTTTCTATCTTTCTTTCTCTCTTTCTTTTCTTCCTTTCCTTTCTTTCTCGCTCTCTTTCTTTCCTTCCTTCTTTCTCACTTCCTTTTCTTTCCTTCTTTCCTTTATATATCTGACAGATGTTTCTAAAAAATATACTCTCGTTTCCCCTTTATGGCAGTCTCCATATCAATGGCTCTTGAATGCAAGTCATTCAGCACATTAGAATCTACTGGGAAAATGGGCAGATATGAGAGTAAGATATGAGATATAAGATATGAGGTGCCATTATGCCAGAAGGCGTGAATGGACCAACTGTTTCTTTTTTGATCTGTAAACAACTACAGAGGTCCTGGACAATGTGTCTTTGCTAGACAAATGAAAGGAAATTAGGATGTTGTTCCTGATTTCAGTGTCCTGAGACCTTTCCTTTAGACTGTCCTCTCCCAGCAAGGAAATCCCACAAAGGTATAGAGTAAGATACCACATATCACTCATGCTAACAAAACCAGATACACAAAGATAAGATCCAACAAACACAACCTAAAGGTGTGATCAGGATATAAAAATTGATATGCACATCTGTCATGACATCAGTAAAGCTATACTCCTTTCCTCGTAAGATTAATATAAAATGTATCAAGAAACAGCAGTTATTATCAAAAGTTTTCATGTGCCACCAGACAGTTTAATGCCGTTTGGCATCATTATTCACTTAACAGTAACAGCAGAAAACATTTCTTTCATAAAACCCAGCTGTTCTGGGAAACATGGTGCTCTTAGAGCTGTCAGAGCAGGAGCTCAAGCCTCCAGAGTACTGCAAAGTCAAGGTTAATGCCCTTTCAAAGCATTTAAGTACTGCTGTTTGTAGCAATGTAAACTGAACAACAAGGTATCGTGTGCTGCCCCTGACTGCCCCGAGTTCATTTCCTTCATAGCAGCCCATCTGGTGCTGCTTGTATTTATGACCAGTACAGGTAACACAGCAATGTTGCTGCTGCTGCTGGTGCTTGCACAGACTCAAGACCTTCTCTGCCTCTCACACTGCCCCCATGATGTAGGCTGAGGGTGGGCAAGAGCTTTAGGTAGGCAAGGACACAGCCAGAACAGCTGACCCCAAGTGACCAAAAGGATATTCTGTGACACATAACATGATTATCAGCCATAAAAACTAGGGGTTTGAACTTTCCAAGGCAGCTGCTGCTCAGAGACTGGTTGGGATCACTACCCGTGGGAGGTGGTGAGTGACTGCCTTTGCATCACTTGGGGGTTTTCTTCCCTTCACTTTTTAAATGGTCTTTATCTCAACTCACAAAGTTTTCTTGCTTTTGCTCTTTCAATTCTTATCCCACTGCAAGGGGGAGGGGAGGGAGGGTGGGAAGGAGGGGTTGGTAGGTGCTTAGCTGCTGTCTGGGGTAAACCCACCACATAAGGTCTTCATTAAAAAGCTCTAATGTAAATATTTGTGAAATGTAAAGTTATCATGCTGCTTAAAATATATTGTTACAGACTTAAACACTCATCACTTGCTGAAATGAAATAGCAGAAGTATCACATTCTCAAACTCTACATATGAAAACAAAGTATTTAATACAACTGCAAGATCATCTGGGCATACTTAAGAACAAAAAGAGATTCTATATTGTAAAGTATTTCCAGAACCCCCATCTTGTAGGGTTCAGAACCCTGGATTACCAAGAAACATCTCTGTGAAAGGAAGCTGCTGTGCAGAGCACCTTTAGGAAGTGCTGCAGGTATTTTAAGCAGATTTTAGTAACTAAACAACCAGGGACAAAACAGAACAAGCTTAGTATTTCTTCACAATAATACTGTAACTACAGTTTCTGTTCCAGTGTTATGCAAATACGGGCTACAACTGTAAATTATAACACTTCTGGAATGAGGCTGCATGCTAACAGAAGTGCACACCCTATTCTTTCTTTCTTTTACCTTTATATTTGGGAAGAAAAAACATGTGCTTATAAAGGAGAGAATATTGGCTAATATTTTGGGCTTCCGTATTTCTTTAAATTCCAAGCAGAACTACAAGCCTCCAGCCTCCCTTGTTTTCTAGGTATTTTGTATATGATTATTTTCTAAAATATCCAAATGGGAGCCCAGACAAAACAGCCTACTGATGTTTCTTCCAAATTATTTATTTTCTTTCAGATGAACTTTTTGTATGCCACTTTTCTACACAGAGGTGTCCTATTGCATAGTTATGAACTCATGGAAATGTTGAGGTTAATGGCAGGGCTGTGAGACCCCAAATAGCGGAAGCACAAACTGCACCACCACTGCAAAAACTCTACAGAGTGAAGATAAAAACTAATGTTATCATTTGAAAAAAAAATATGCTAATTTGAGACAAGCAGTACTCTGAAGCATAAACGCCAACATAAAGAAAAGAGGAAATGAAACTGATTCCACAAAAATAGACATACAAAGCAGAAAAATGAAGCTGACACATACAATAGCCTGTGGTATATTACTGTGAGAGCTACAGGCAAGATAACTGAACTATTGTACACAAAAGATTCTGAAATACAGATGATGATAAGCATAACTTTAAAAAATATGTCGAAAGTTATACATAATCTTTATTAAATATAAAGCATTATCATGTATCAAGTCAACAAAAAAACCCCCCAGAAAATTAGCCTGGTCAAAAAATTTCCACTTTTTTTGTAGGAGCATAATGGTTTCTGGAAAGATGCCGTTAAGAAAGGATTTTTCAGAACCAAAATTGGACCTAGCTGTCTCCTCATCTCTGTAAAAGAGAATATTATCTGGTGATCACAAAACACAGCTGGGCTGTATGATATGCATGCTGAAACTCTATCAGCTTGTCTAGAGTGGGCTGGACCTTCTTTAAGGAGAGAAGAGAGGAGGCCTTTCATCCTGCTACAGACAAAAAAGGGATCTGAAATCTCAGTACTTTGAAGAATAGGTAAAATGTTTGTTTCCCAGCTCAAAGAGTAAGGCATACTACACTTCTACAGTAAAGGAGCCTTTACTCACAACTCTTCCCTGGTGTTAAACAAAAGAGCACATACATATATACACAAGAAAAATGCCCACAGTGGTATCCAAACTCGCAGGAAACAGAATACAAACAAATTAAAGCAACAAGTCCCTGTGGTCCCATCTGGAAATACTGCACAGGAAATCTAAGTTGTAAGGTGAAACTATTCTGACTAGGAATGCAAATAGAAATTAAATAGAAAACAGTTTAGTTTTAATAGAAAACAGTTTAGTTTTAAGTTCTTTTAAAATATTTAAGAATTTTCAAGAAGGTAGAAAGAAGACAACTTCATAATAAAACACTTGCTTTTCATTAGCATTTTTGTGAGGTTTGTAAAATCTCTAGAGGATGTGTTGCCTGAATATGAAGTCACATTTTGAATACTGTGTAAGTAATAAAACATCTTCCCCTCCCTCGGAAACACCCAGATCTGTCACTATAGTCCAGTTTTTCTTCACTGTTCTGCTCTTTACTCTCTCCAGGCTATTCTGTGATTGATTAGTCAGCAGCTCCAGCTCTCTTCTAAGAGACAACTCATTTCTGCAAAAAGAATTATTTTCTTCTCTTCATTTATGCCAGGCATTTGAGTAAGATAAATCAGAAACTGCAAAAGATGAACCAGTACAAAGCCAAGACTACACCTGGAGTTTTGCCAGCAAAAGTAGCATTGTTTAACAAAATTACCCCTAAGAAACATTACCATGTCACTGTGATTGTTATGTGCCCCTAGCTCCAAACATAAAAATGCCAATATTGGATGAAACCACCCAGCCAGTACGCTTTCTATGTCTCTCAACAGATAAGCTCTGTGGTTTCTGTTGAGGGAGTGCACATACTCTTCCAGTGAGAGTCACCTCCAGATGTTTTCCATTTGTCCCCTCCTCCAGCATCTGCTCTGTTGCTCAGACATGCTTCACTGTCCCACATCTTGGGGAAAAAACTCACTCCCACCCCAAGCCCTGCAAAGGCTTTTACCCTCAGAACCAGTCCTGAAGCACCTTTACTGCAGGAAGGCAGAGACAGCAACATGAAGCAATGAGGTCAGTTCAGTAGAGCTCTCCACAAAAACTTCCCTCTGCCAGCTTAATTCTTTTTTTACTCTACTCATCCACATCATGCATAGTTTTGCGCATCTGTCATAATTCTCCTTGGTGGTCTTTTCCAGGCTTAACAATCCTACTCTATTTGCTTTCTCCTTACAACACAGCTGTCCCATAATTGCCCTACTTAGGTTGTCCAGTTTCAGCAAAGCCTTTCCAAGAAGGACTCCAGAAGGCACCTTGATAGATTACCAAAGAGAGAGCAAAGAAAACAGTGACACCTTCTGTAAAGCCATGCAAAGGAAGAAACATTCTTGACTCCCTCTACTTTCACCACCCCAAGTCCTTCAAAATGTCAAGCTAAAATCAGAGAAGGAGCACGGCTGCATGTCTCTCATCTAGAAAAGCTGAGAACACACCAGCAACATAGCTGCTAGCTTCCTCTTCCAAATCCCTCTGGTTAACATGAGGGAAATAATTTGTATCAAGTAAAGACGGTAAAGTTTATATGCAATAGGTATAACAGGATTCAATGAGCAAGTAAAGACCCAACGTATCTAACACTGGATATCTGTAGTTTGAATGTATTGTGTTAGAGACAGAAATTAATTTATCCTGCACTTGCATTCATGTTTGGCTACAACAGTTTTGTATAGCCTTAGAATAAATACCAAAAATTCCCTTTTACTTGAAAGCAGATTTGTGTTTATTACTTTAAAAGATTGAAAGTCATTATGAGTATTTCCAATATCCTCTGCTACTTCTTGAACATTCGCTTCTTTAAAACCAGCCAATTTTTTAAAATTATATATAGTCAAAGATGAATGCAGAACGAGATAGAAAACTCATTTTCTTAGAATAAGCCTAAAGAAGAATTCATCTGCTCATATTAAAGCATAACATAACAGGACTTAGTAGTGGGGGAGAAAAATGATGGGGGGAGATACCTATGCATGCATCAAAGCTTCACTTTAATGGGTAAAGAAAACAGGTATCAGGCTGAAGCAGCATTAAATAGAGACTTCATAAGGAAAACTTAAGTATGGAAGAATTTTAATTTCCTCTCCCAAGATTTTTGTAACACACCTTTTTTCTTCCAAAAAAACCTAAACTAAACCTGAAAGACCAGTTTACATATCTGCTGTGGCTGCAAGGGACAAAAAAATTTATGACATGACTTGTACATTGTCATGTTAATCACTTCTGCACTTCTTGTCAGCAATCAATCAAGGCTGCTAACATTTACCTGAGCAATAACCATTGTTTTCAACAAGAAAAATTACTACCTTGTGCCCATTTTTCTTATTAAGTATCATTTTACAAATTAAGGCTTTGATTCTACGAGTATGCACATTTTTGACAAGTTCATGTATTTCCCTGGAAGCCAGTGAGGCTCTCAGCACACAAAGCACAGAGCACTTCATGATTTGCAACAGCTTTACTAAGAATTTAGGAACCAAATACTAAAATCTACTTCAGTTAATAATATGAATCCAACTGAGAAATACATGGTAACTTGCTTATTAGAAGTTATTTAAAACTCTGACCCCATCTAGGTTAGAACAGTAGGTTTTTGAAATGTGTTTTTGTGATCAAATTCAAGAGATTTCTCAGTCTATCTGAAAAGGGAGAAGAATAACAGACACAGCAGAAGATTAAAGAGGGATAACAGAAAACAGGGAATGATGAATTTGAGGACTCTAATATTTAGGCCCTGCCCATATCTTCCTAAGTAATAAAAAACAAAACAGTAGTCAATACTAATTTTCAAATCAATCCAGAGTAAACAATAGGTTTATAGCACACATTAGTTCTAGAGAGACCTTTATGATGTTTTTAGTGGCACAGCACATTAATTAGAAATGTCAAAATGCACCTCAACATTGGTGCTTTGTTTTCCATTTGTCTCGGTTGTTAACTTTGGCCATTAAGACAAAAAAAATCCAAAACCAAACAAACAGCAAAAAACCCCCTCTGCTTTAATGACCACAGTTCACTAACCCATAGCTGATTTTTCATGATGTGTTTTGAGATTAATTTTTTAGTATTTTACACACTAATTAACTAGTTTGGGAGAAAACCTTCTCCAGGGGACCATTAATTAATTACAGACATATTGTTTATTAATGCATATTTTTCTTTTCCAAAACTGTGCAGCAAGAGTGAACATAATTTACTCCCTTCTCTTAAAAACTTAAATTAATAATAAATCTGTTTTGCTGCACACTTAATTATGGCCCAGTTTTAAAGCATCCCCCACCTTGATCAAGCAGGAGCCTAAGGGTACCATCTTCTAGCACAATGTACACAATCTTTTGAACTATTCTACTGAAGGAATTTGGTGCTCAGGACAGAGCTTCATGAACAAGTTTGCAAGATGCACATCATCCTGCTATTACGAAATGGCAACAATTCCGTATGTATGCAAGCTAATACAAGGCACTTCACCTCTTAAAGGGCAAACTGAAAAAAAAAAAAGGAGTAAAAAAGTAAAATAGTAAAATATGTGGTCATGTGCCAGTCTTAGGCAGAAAAATGAAATAAAGGTATGCCACTCTTTCAGAAATAGAGGTCACTCAGCTGTGCTTTGTTGATGTTGACAGCAGCTTTATGCATAAGCAAAGAACTTACAGGTACAACACAGCCTTTTCAAATTAAGAATATAACCCTATTATCATCAACTCACAGACCCCTTCCTAGAAATCAAGCATTAGACCCCGAAGTGTTAAAGCCAAAATTACAACCAGGAGTACTGTTGACAGCCAGTATGATGAAATGAGTAATTCTGGCTAGACTCTGGTTCCCCAGCTTTTTTTCCACAGGATATTTCTTAATGCTAATGCCAATTCCAGAACTGGAAACATTGCAGGAACAAGTCCATAAGCAGAGCAATTCACCATAAAAAGCACTTAAAGGCCACATTTCAGATCAAGAATTGAGAGGTTTCAACTAGCCTGCATTTGCTCCACACAACTCCATATAAAGTTAGAAATATATCTAAGGAATAAGTAAATGTCAAAACCAAGGAAAAAAATTGCACACAGCAGTAGTAAGTGTGATGGGATACTCCCCCTTCCCCTAGGTTTGTGGAGGAAGAACTACATGTAAAGAAAAGCACCTCCCTTCCTACCCTACTGCCTAAACCCACTACTAACCAGAAAAAAAGTTCCTCACTCTTCTCTAATGCTGTCCCTCTCCAGCTTTCCTAGTGTCCTTTTACAAAGAGAATACTCAAGACATGGTGCAGAATTCCCTTTATTTGACAAAGCTTATTTTTGACTCTGACACTTTTGGCACCAAATGTTTCCTCTTTCCAGAAAAATCAATCTGGAGCCCCAAAATGACTGCGCACCCACTACGAAGGAATAATTCCAGACAAAAGATGCTTTATTTCTGTAGGAAGCATGTGGTTCTTTTAAAGGTTCATAAATACAGGTGGTTTCCATGTATAGGTTACTTCCTCAGAGCCTCCTGTTTTTGAAACTAACCTCTCGGAAGAGCAGGGAGAAGAGAAGCTTAAGCACACATATTATGCATATTAATAAAAGCAAACAGGAGCCCCCTTTTTTGTAATTCCTCATGGAAACAGTTGATAAGAGGAAAAGCTACAGATGCCTATAAGAGGAAAAAAATTCAAACTGCAGCAATAAGATCTGTGTTGCTTGCTCCTGAGTACCAAGTGTTGGGATTTGGGGAGGGAAAGAAACAGAAGGACTTTTCCAGAGGTGTCTTTGGCGGATGAGCAGTGGATAGGAATGAGTTTCTAAAGGTAAACATGTTATTACATATGTTTCTAGAGAATCTTCCCATTTAGATTTCTTCTAAGCTTTTATAAACAAGTGGTTCAAAAAAGTATCTCTTATAGTCTTTATAGCACTTGGACCTCAATTATTTGCAGTGTACCATATGGAATCACATATGAAGCAAATCACTTCTCCTTACAGAAACAATTAGAATATTATAGGTGATCACATATGACAAAACTAACAATAACTCAATTGCATGTGACACAAGCAATGTGAAAAGCTTCCAAACAATGCAGAAAGAAAGCAGCCTGTAAAAAAAGTTCACGAGTCACAGAATGGTGGAGGTTGGAACGCTCCTCTGCAGGTCATCTGGTGCAATCCATCTGCTCAAGCAGGGCCACCTAAATCACAGTGCACAAGAGGGGCAGGTTGTCCAGATGGCTTCTCCACAGATGGTGACTCCACCACCTTAATGGGAAACTTCTCTTTCTGCTTGGTCAGTCTCACAGTGAAAATGTGTTTCCTGATGTTCAGAGGCTTTCAGTTCCCTGTCTCAGTTTATGCCCACTGCCTCTGGTCCTGTCACAGGGCACCACTGAGAAGAGCCTGACTTTGTCTTCTGTACTTCCTCCCATCAGGCATTGCTAAGATCCCCCACTGTACCTTCTCTTCTCAGTCCCAATTCTCTGTCATTCCTCACAGGAGAGATGCTCCAGTCCCTTAATCACTTCAGTGGCTCTTCTTCATGTCTTATACTGAGGAACCCAGAACTGAACTGTACTGCAGATGTGACCTCATCAGTGCTGAGTGGAAGAGAGGGATCACCTCCCCTTCACCTGTGGGCAACACTCCTCCCAGTGCACCCCAGGATACCAGCAGCCACCTTTGCAGCAAGGGCACATTGCAGGCTCACATTCAACTTCATGTCCACCAGGATCCCCAGGTTCTTTTCCACAAAGCTGGTCAGTTCCCAGTGTAACAGGTTCTAATAAACAGGGTGGTCTGAACTTGGAGACTGAGTCTCTTTTTTTACTCCAGGTGAAATTCTGCCATCCGAGTACCCAGTTAAAGGCCATAGTAAGTGACACAGGGTTTATTCTGGATGCTGCTGTCTCTCGGAGTGGCTCATACCATTAGTGACACACCATGAGTGCAAGTTATGTGGTCCTGAGGCAAAATGGTGATGTTGTGAATGGTGACAGTTCAGTCTAACTTCTTCCTGATTAAGTATCTATTTGAAATCTTGAAGAAGGCTAAGAAGCAAACTCAGATTGTAATTAATATATTCCAACTGAATATCTCCCATTCCATCTATGTTCCTTGGCACAAGGAAAAAGAACTACATTTTCCATTTTTTACCTTCCTCTCCAAGAGGCCTTCTAATTTTTTTCACAAGCAGTAGAAACTGAACAAGGAAGATAGCCATGGCATTTTGCCAAATCTTAACAATAAAACAAACCCAATTCACATAGGCTTCCAAGATAAGGGTCCACTCACAGTAGAACATCCAAAGTCTTGCATCACCACTGAACCCCAGGAGTCTCTTGAAATCACCTCCTCAGCAGTGAGTATTAAATATACTCATGAGCCCGGCTGGGTCCCAGGGGCATAGGTTCACACTGGTGTCCTCTCTGAAGCTTAACTGGCAATACCAAAATGAAACATCACTTTGACTGTAAAAGTCTACATCATTTCTGCCCCACCTGTGGATGAATGAAATAATTACTGCCGGGAATAAACCTACCAGAGCATCTCAGTTAGAACACTGTGAAAATTCATGTGTAAGACAGAACTTTAAGAAAAAGAGTCTTGTGTTCCATGACAGTATTTGTTCAAATATAATAGAACTTTTTTCTTTTTTTTTTTTACTTTTGAAGAAACATTTTATTGAATATCATACCTTTTTTGTTGTTGAATATCATCACAAATCTCGTCGTTTGAGCCCATTGTCTATATGCCCATGTAAAATGCATGACTAAGCATTGTCTCCACACCACTGAAAAAACCTGTTCTTAAGATAGAAAAAATATATATGTAATCTAACTCTAGTTACTGCAAACTTACTTTCAAAGATAAAAATACCATTTTCTTACTGATTTGAACAGAAAAAGTCCTGAAGTGCTATAGCATACCTTTTTAAAGGGCAAGCAAATTAGGCACTTCCTTTCATCTTCTCAGAGCTTCTGTCATGGTTTGATGATGGCCAGACAAATCACATGTAACTGAGCCATACCAGAGTAATAACTAACTAAATAAGTGAAAAAAAAAACCAAATCAAAACAACACAATCACTTAAGTATTTCTCCAGATGCAGTCCTCTAGTTTCTGGAATTCTGTGCATCTCCAAAGTCATCAGGAGATGCCTCTAACAAACATCCTGTTTGTATCTGGTTCCTCTCTGTGCCTGAAGAGCTAAAATAAACCATCACTGCTTCTTTCTTTCTTTTTTTAAACAAAAAAACTTTTTTTCCCTCCAAACCAAGCAAACGTGCAGTCATCAGAGACTTCCCACATCTAAACAAGCCAGGACATGGTAAGAATGATAATGAATTTGACAAATGGAACTGGCATCATTCTTCGATTGGATAAGCTAAAAAACCTTTTTCTGAGCAAGCATAGATTGCTATTTTAACTGTAAAACTGCATCAGTAATTGGCATCGACAAAGGAGAGCAGGTTGGACATCATTTAATAAATCTGTCTGTTTAGAAAGCCAATAAATAAATGAAAGCCATCAACCCACACTTTGTGTGGCTTCTGCCAGTGCTAGCAGCCTCCAGCAGCCCACAGCCCTCTCCCTGCCCACTCCACCCAGGACAAGAACTCCCACCCTGGCTCTTCTCCCCTGCAGCTGACTCAACAACTGGCAAGGAGTTCAGTAGCATCCTTGTCACCACAGACACAGTAACAACACCAGCTTAAGAACAGGACAAATAGCATGAAGGCATACAGTGAATGTGTGTAATTACACTGAGACTAAGCTATAAATGAAAACAGGCACAAACAGGAAAGAAAAAGAGGAAATCAAAGAAGTACATCTGTGCCTAAGTGCTAACCAACAGCTACAGGCACTGTATTTGAACTATGATGCAGCTTTTGTCACCATACTGGTTAAAAGGAAGTAGTTAAAATGAAACCAGAAATTGTTATAATAAGAGGATAAGTAATTACAAAAGATAAAGGAAAGGATGGACATATCATGGAGGGATATGGAGGGAAGGGACAGATGTGTGCATAGGTAGTTTAAAAAAAAATAAAATAAACCCCAAATAAAACAACCAAACTTAATAAAAGAACTTGCAAAAAAAGTAACAAGTGAATATCTTATTTCTGTCAGAAAGCAACAATAACTGTTAATGGAGAGATAAAGATAAAAATAATTAATGATTAAGCTCTCTAAAAATTTCAACATGTTCTTCTAACAATACAGAAAGGAAAAACACTTAATCTGAGACCATATTTAAGAAAAAAAACACAAGCCAAGATATGCATCCTCTGCACTACTTCTTACAACATACTTGGGATAACAAAAAGTCTTCCAGATCTCAAAGCTGAAGGGCATATCTGACCTAACTAATCACAGCAACTGACCTCAGACAAATTCCTTCAGTGTTGCATTTTCAAGACAGATGACAGAAAACAAGTCCAGGAACAGCACGAAGGCAGCCTCAGGTACAGTCCCAGGATCACCATGCCTGAGTCTCAATGCGCATCTCAGTGGAGAAAAAGGATGGTAAACTTCCATTAGAACGTGCTGAGCGTGATTGTGTATGATAATAATCCACTGGCAACAAGAAGTTTACCCTCCCTAAAAGAAATGGAAGATTCCTCAAACACATATGTATGGAAGAACATCTTTTTGTATACATGAGCTATCAAAGAAGTTCATGTGCAAAGAAAAGTCCTGCTGAGTACATGGCAATAAGAAAAATATTGTAAGCCACTGGATTTTCTGGGTTGGAACATCAGTGAATATCTTCCAAAGCTAGTAATGTTTTTATTTCTCAACACTGAAAAAGGTGAACACCTGGATTCTACAGAGAAACTTAATTCAAGTGAAATAACCTTACAGGGTTCCAAACACAATCAATTCCAGTTGTTACTTAGAATTGGTTATAATGCATTATGTGCTCTCTCAGAGGCCCTGCTTCCATCATTTATCAATAAGTTTTCAGCAGCATTCACACTTATTTTTAATTATTAAATTACTGCCAATATTTCATATTTAAATAACCTGTAATATTCAAGTTTGAATTTTTAAACTTGATAAGGAGAATTTCCATACCTGAAACAAACATAAGTAGTACTAGCAGGACCCTGACTCAACTGGCTTAGAAGTAGAAAAGTTTGTTGGAAGGGGAAAAAGAATATACAGAAGGAGAGGTGTAAGGTAATAACACTGTCTTTAAGCCTTAATATCATCAAAATGGCATTGTTTTGTATACATTAAATCCATTTTGTTTCAATAAGCTAGTCAGAGCCTGTAATCTCCTTTTTATTATCCCTTCCCAATAATTAACAAGAGGTGTCAATTGACTCAGAATTTTGATTACTGTGGATGGGATCCTGCAAATATATTGTTGTCAGTGATATTGTGACACACAGCAGATGAGGCAGCATACATGCAGAATTTCTCAGGAAAGCTAAAATGTAGACAGAGATAATTTTCATTTAGATCCTTTCATGAGAAGAAGATTTAGATATAGTCATATGTCTGTTTGTAGTGTGGCTTGGAAGAAAGAAAAAAAGAACAAAAGCAATAATGTCTAAGTACAAAGTAGATGGAAGAGACAGACCTATCAAGGAAGTGACACAATTATTTCTTGCCTCACCACCAGGAGATTGCCCACAAGGCCAAGAACAAGAAGCAATGGATCACATATATGAAATTTATAACCTTGTTACTCTATTTAATCTATCAGTAAATTACTATATCCTGTATGTCCCAAGAAAATAAACACCAGGATTTACATGTAAACATACTTCATCAAAATAATAATAGCTTACATTCGGACTCCACATTTCTGGAATGCATACACCCTTTCATCTGATGACAAGAAACATCCCAAAATACACATGCACAAGTGAGAGAACTAGGCCTGGAAATTCATTTTGCAGTGTTTCTCTGATAGCTAAAACACTTGTCTGCAGATCACAACAGAGCTATATACGTCAGCATTTTGGCCAAATCCTCAAAAGTCCCTGCTGCAGACATGGATTCAGACCAAGTTCTGCTCCTTTGCTCCGTCCATTTTCAAAGAAAAGTTAAGCAAAGGACACAGGCATATTAACTAGTAACATGAACCCTTCTTCCCTCCAGTTTCTACAGAAGAAAAGGCAGAGAAAGGGGAGAGTAAGCAGGTTCACACTTGACTTAACAACTTTTCTTATGTCATGAAAATACCACACACTTTCTAAAAGGTAAAAGGATGCACTCTCACCAAACATGCCAGGCAGAAGAACACACAACTGAACATATCGATGGTTGGGGCAAAAATTCAAACCACTGCCACTCAACAGATTTAAGGGATGCATCAAGATTAAAGCTCTTTCTCAGCTACAAAAGAGGGCTCTCAAACTTTCATCTCCTAAAGACCAGGTCTATCCCCCAACATTAAGAACAATTCCTGTACTGAATGGGTGGAGTCACTGCCAAGTGAATCTCAAAACCTTCCACGTTGTCTCAGGTTCTACTTCAAAGCCTTGAAACTTACAAAACAAAGCAGCTATTTCATAGTCAGTTTTTCTTGGTGGCTTTCCTGCCACTTCTCAATTACTTACCAGCTTGCATTGTGGTCACCTAGACCTGGTTCTGAAGTGTCTCACGTCTTCCAGGACCTGATTTATTTCCATGTGCAACATAGCACAAGGAAGTGACAGGAATCCCTGATCACCATATAAATATTAGTAATTCTCTGAGAAATTATGCAAGGTTGCCCCAGAGTTGGGCTTTTTTAAGCCACCAGAAGTTTCACAAACCAGCATTTTTACAGAACAATGCCACATCTGTCCCACAGAAGGCACATTTGTCCCACAGCTGATGCTACAAGAAGCTTTAGCAGAATGGCAGTATTTGCTGTCTTCCATTCAAGCCCTTAATTCTCAGACTCACCTGAAACACAATTGCTAATATTATCAATCTAGAGGAAACAATTATTCCCTTTAAGCAGATAAGAAAAACTTTATAAGACCTGAAATGCTGGCACTATTCTGCTACAAATGCACACACACTAGCATCACACGCCAGTCCTAAGAACTAGCAGCACAATTCAGGTTCGTGTTTTTTTGGAATGGCCTCAAAGAGACACAGCAGCAGAGACCAGTAAATCCATTGGGCAAGCTGATGTCTAAGCCACCTGCTGCTAGGGAACCACTGGACCAACACCAGATCCTCAGTAGTGTAAGAAAACAGTACTGGGGGGTAAAAAGAAATAGAATTGGGAGTGGTAGGAACCCGAACCATCTCCTGAGAAATCTCTGTAAGGTACAGGATCATGAGACAACATCATCCCCACCCATCTTCCCTCCCAAAGGTGGCAGGCTGGAAAGATCTCTATCAGACCTGCTAACCTAAGAGGGTGGTCCTCCTGCAGGAGGCAGCAGATTACATTATTGAGCCTTTACCTCCCTCTTTTCACCAAAAAAATATTTGCCTGTGTCATGCGTCAAGTAACACTTCAAAAGCAGCAACTTCCAATACGGAGTTGTTATCTTCTGCTGGAATTATGTTTCCACTCATTTGCTTTGTGACAATACATCTGAACAGACGCATTTTTCCAGGCACTTGAACCATCTCTGTACACATTTGGCAAAGTAACCTAACCACCAGATGAAGTTTTTCTGACCCAGTTCCCTGGTATTATTTAGAAAATGCTTTGACACCTATACTTCTGGGGTTTTTCTCCAAATTCTGGTTTAAGGATTTTTATCTTTCTGTCATACATGCATTTCTCTCTCAAGCTACTTACTATAAATAAAACTGAAAAAAAAAATGCAGAAAAGTTATTTAGTGCATTATGCACCTCCTGCATTATGACATTCAAATGCCTCTTGTTCATGCTTTACAAAGCTTTAGTTTTTTCCAACTACACCCTTTCCTTTAACTGTTCAAAGTCAAAATAATCTCTACACAAAAGTTCTGGTTCTGAGATGGGTGTCCTTTAAACCAAGACATTTTTCAGGCCAACATCCCACAGAGGGAGTAGCCTTTTTATTTGGGGTGAGAGAGACTGTGAGAGTAAGCACATTACAGAATCAAGAAGTAACTTGGCAAAACTCCCTCCCCTTTCACACACTTCCACTTCAAACACACAGAAGTTGTTCCATGAGCAAAATAAATGAAATTTGGCTTTCTCAGAGCTGGAGACTCTAAACATAGTAAGGAGTAGATGAGTATTAAGGATTTTGCTGAAGTCAGAGTATTCATAACACCTCCAACCACATTCTCATATGCTCACAAGAACTTGCATTTCAGCTTTTCCATCAGAGCAGATTCTTATCTCTACCTTTCAGCCAGCTCACATGCTTTTCCACCAAGCATCCAGGCCTCTAGTGTCAGCCAGCTTCAAAGTACTGGGTGAAGTCAGACGGCATTACGCATGCAGCAGGCACAATCACAGTATCCTAATTTCCTAAGAAAGATGGCCTTAAAAAAAAAGGTGCTCTTGATATCAGGAAAAATTAACACTAAAATACAGATAAACAATAGCAATAAAACTCACTATAAGAAGCAATAATCAAAGCAATTCATGTTTATTTTGAGTCTGAAGATTATTTTCTTTTGATTTCATTGTGACATTGATATTAATTTATTTACTGTGCACACACATGAGTGAAGGTCTTAAAACATGATTTAAGTGCTCAGAGAAATGAACAACAGAAGGACAAGAACCAACAGCTTGCGACTGCTGACAATAATTTAGAAATAAATCACAATAGCAAGCAGCTAACCAAAGGAACAGGTTACCACCAGCCCTGAGATGAGTTTTGTCACAACATCAACACTGCCTGTTATTCCAACAAATATGCTACAATTCAGCCACTTCCTATTGGCCTTGATCACTTTGTCACGAAAAAGAAAATGGTTCCATCGTTATAAGGCAGAGTGGACTTGTTACACCAATGGTCCAAATATATCAAAACAATCCTGCACAGCTGGAAATTATTAATCTAAACTTTGACAAACTACTGAAGCACAAATAAAATGTTCACTCAAAGGACACTTATTTGTTTTTAGACTGCTCTTTTCATGTAGTACTGCTCCTCAGAGGTGTTTATTTTCTATCATGATATCCAATGTAGATAATCAGTGCTTTGCCTAAAACAACAAAACAGATGCTAACTGTGCCAGAACCTACACTCAGAGAGTGAAACTTAGGTTGCTTTGAAAAAGAGGGCAGCTTCTTTGGGGGTGGGGAGGATGTGTTTGGCTGGTTTTTGTTTTGATGTGATGTTTTGCAGGGAGGGAGGTGGTTTGCAGTTTGCCATTTTCAGAGAATAGATAAGGTACATTTCAAGACACAACGAGAAGGTGCCTTACTCATTCAAATAACTTTGAAAACAGACAAGAACAGCCCCTCCCCCATGATACTTCATGACAGAGGAAACCACTCCACAAACCACTGAAAACACTGAGAACTTTCCCACTGATTTCAGCACATACTGACACAGGCCTATGTTTCAGTTCCCACAGTGTGACCAGTGTGACAAAAAGGAACAGGCTAAAGGTTAAAAAAGAAAAAACAAAACCATACGATTACTGCTTTGAATGAAAGACTATAGAAGAAGTGGTCTGTATGCACTCCTTTATTCACATGAGTCTCTGGAACTTCCTAAGATGTCACAACATCTTAGGAAGGTGAGCAGGCTGCCACTAAATCCATAAAATTGATTAATTCAGTGTTCTCATGGACCAAGGCAAAGGTCGGCATCATTTTTAGAAAAGTGGTTTTTTCATTCAAAATTTAATCAAAATAAATAAACTAAAGCAATATAAGAGCAGGAATAAAAAAGTGAGAAATCTTACAGTAGTCCTTCACACCACTGTAGTGCTCTGACCTTATGGGTAGGACTAAATACACCAGTAAGATCCCTGAAACAATTCTACAAATAAAAGTATTTTCTGACATGCAACTTATTCACAGGATTCACTGCTCATGATTCTTTCCATCCTAATTTACTGGAGAGATTAATTTCATAAACCACAGAAAGCAATTATGTGGTACACTTGCCTGTCATGTCATGTCTGACATCTTAATTTTTAGTAAAAATTTTCTTCTCTTCAAAATTTTTTTCTCTTCAAAAGACAGACAACTTCCTTCAGTGCCATAGATTTTTCAGCTACTGCAAGCAACTAAAGCAGGTAGGATTAAGAGCCAGTGAACTGCTCAATTTACTCCCCTTGGTGCCTGAGAGACAAACAAGTACGCACCTCATGTAGCACCTACAATGCACAGAATAAGGTGATGACCTACTAGGCTGCAAATGCAGACCTTGCAGCTTTAGAAGGGCCATCTTCCTCTTCATGCCACTTTCTCTCCTCCATCAGTGATTTCAGATCCCTGCTGGCCAGCTTATGCTCCTGATGTTCTCGTCACAACTTGAAAGGCTAAAACATGAGTTCTCCTCCTCTCCCTATCAAGAGCATAAAGACCCTCTGCAAGTCCATTGCTACTTGTTCAAGCACTGCTTCAGAGGTCAACCTCCCTCCAAGAAAGGGGAAACACAGGTTGAGAAGAGATACACAGCATCTGTCAGCAACATAAAAGAGTATCTTTGCACTAACCATACAAGGAGAATATGCTACTTGTTAAATGAAATTTCTGTTTCAATAGTTGACTATTTCAGTTTTCGTAGTAGGACACCCAAAGCTGACAGCTTTGGACAGCTTGGAAAACTACTTCCTCTCTCTTCTTATCTGATGTTTCCATCTGATATTCCCATTTATTGTCATCTTAACTTTCTTCATAACTGTTTCCCTGTTATATCAGTACTACATATACAAGCCAGAAGACTAGACCACTTTTTTTTTAATATCATGGTATGGTCTTAGTAGTGTTTTTCAGGATGGGCTTCTAAGACCAATATGTACACCCACTCCTCTGCTCAGAGATACTGTCTTCCTGAGGAGCCATTAAATCAGGTGCATTATTTTTATTAATGTCTGTTTCATCTTCTGAATTGAAGGATGTTTGAAAAGAAAGGAATTAAATTATACCTGGTACAGCTCATTCTCTGATTCACACTTTAGGCTACAAAATCGCCAAGAACTGTATAGAATTTGAAGAGATAATAAGGACAACATAAAATCTCAACACATTTTTCTTTCTTCTAAGAAATGACACCTAATACTATGGAACCAATTGATGCAAATGTCACATCAAGCTCTTCCCTATTCACAGGAAATGGAAGAAAATTCTTTTGTGTACCCTTCCCACTAGCCATCCCTTACTGCTTCTGTAGTAGCTCATATCAACAATCTGTCAGATTCCATTAAAAACATATTTGAAAGATTATTTTTCCCCCAACTGGCTTGAATTTAAATAAAAATTTGCTCAAGTTGTCTCCTGTTAAAGCAGAAAACGAGGTTTAAAGAAAAGAAATGCGACCTGCAGATAAGCAATCCTGGGGAAGTGGACAGAAGAACTGCCATCTTCATATGACAATGCTGTTCAAGAGATTCTTTCAAATTCTGAGTCAAATTTAATACAAGGTATTACTGCTTACTGCGGAGGTTATAGCACAGATATACCACTGCAGCATTCAGCAAGAAATACTGAACAGAGCCAGACCAGATTTGTAAAACAAGGATTCAGCGTTTACTAACCGTTTATCTGCGCTTTTTTCGCACAGGTGTAACCTTTAGGGAGGAATCAAGTTCTAGCAGTGTTACAAGAGAAATAAAATAGTCAGGACCACTGCATGATGCAACAGAGCTCCTGAAAAGATAGCCCGACCCATGACCTTCACTCCAGACCTGAGAGGGGTCAAGGTGAGTTACAGCTTTTGCAACACATCAGAAAATCACAAAACATTTATATTGTTACTGCTGTATTTGAGCATCAGTGTGATCTGTTTAGAAAGAGATGAAGTCTGATTTGATCCAGAATCCGGGACATTACATCATCATTTATTCATTCTAGAATCAGGCATTACACAATAGCTAGCTCACTCTATTCAGCCAAGAATTTAAGCTTAGAGCAGGCAATGAAGAAGAAATGACAGAAGCGTAACATCAACACATCAAAATACTTCCATTTGCTTCTAGCTATGGCGGCAGAGGGAAGTACAAGGCAAGCATTGACTACAATATGACCAGTCATCACACCAAGGCCTGCACCTCCTCCTGCAGAAACTTGCTCTGTAGAATAACTTGCACTGACCTGGAACTCTCAAGCACAAATCATGAGCAGCATGTTTTACAAATTAACGTGCGAATCATATCACAGATAGGTCAAGACCCCAAACTGATTAGACTGAATAATCAAGTATCAGTTTTACCAATAGCATAGATGCTGGCTTTTTGCTGTTGGGTTGGGTTTCTTTTTAATTTCATAATAAGCATCTCTCTTGGTTGACATATTCAGCAAGAAGCCAATGTAGCAGCACTTTATATAAAGCGTTCTCTCAGGAGTGATGATTTTTCCCTGCCTGTTACAGTACAGGCCTACAGCTACAGGAATTATCATGGGCAAAGTTCTATAAAGTACTTTCCCTGCATGCAACATTTCTCAGCATTGAACAGTTTAAAATGGCCACTTTTCTTAAAACATTCAGTTGTACTATATTAAAAAAAAAAAAACCCTAAGCATTCCATTCAGACCCTTTGACTAACAAATTCTTCTGGTAGCTATTTAGAAAATGAAAATACGTTTGAGCAATATGCATGTATTAATACATATGCACATCATAACACTACTCTCTGTGGGTTTCTTTTAGCACCACTGAGAAATACTAAAGGCTTACCTGGACTGTGTAAGGTACAAAGATATTTAACCTACCTCATCAAAGCTGCTATCTTCCTTCTTCAAGGCTTTAAAATAAAAAGAAAAAAGAAATTATTATCTATACTGAATTTCAATGAACACAAACCACCAGAAAAGAAGAAAAAAAAAAAACAACAGAGCACCATTTTCCTGTTATAATAGGAAAGAGCAGGCTGGCATGAATAACAATTTTATACTCAAAACCTGAATCTGTAAATGGAATGTAGAACTGCACAGAGAGTTTCCAAGAAAGTGAATTTACGTATTTATGAAAAATATCCTCTCAGGTTAAAGAAAATAAAGAGTTTGTAAGGATGGGTTTGGTTTTTTTATTTTAACTCCTAGTGAGTGTGAAAACCCTTTATGGAGAGCTTGACTGAACCTCAAAAAGGAAATAACAGACACTTAACCATGTATTCAGTTTGTCAAGTACTAACTCCTTATGAAATAGTATGCATTGTAGCATACTTTTTTCTTTTTTCTTTTTTTCTTTTATAGTTTTTAATATGACTTACACTAAAGCAGAAGAGATTTCTTTCTTACACTGTTAACAAGCAATTAATCAACAAACAAAGAGAAAAACAGTGCAGAAAATAGGTGACCTGGTAAATTAAGAAAATGAAGACACAAATAATTCTGCAGTTGTAGCAAAGTCGATGAAAAGTTTTCCTTTAGCATACTGGACATATTTATTGAAATGTGAAGAAAATTAATTTCTCCAAATCCACACTGAACTGTGTCAGTCCGAAGGTATGAGACTGGCTCCTTTTCTCAGCCAGACCCACGAGGGATTGCACTTTGTGGCTGCACGCCGTGACCTGAAAGTGCTCTTTGTTTCCTTCTCTTGAAGAGCTAAAATTAGATAAACCATTGCATTGGTGATTGCACTGTTTCTTTTCAGTTTAAATCACGAAGGTTTTCAATTTGAGGGAGGTCATCTGAACAACCATGCAGCTTGTGCAGTGCTGCCCCAGAAGGGTCCCTCTTCATCATTTAAGCAACGTAATGTTTCTTACACTCCTGCATATTTCTGCAGGAGATAAATATTTAAGCACCTAGCATGGTTGGGGATCTAGACTCCAGTAGCTCTTTTTCTCTTTTAGATGCTCCTTCTGCCTTCAAATCACTAGTAATTTCTAAACCTCTTCCAAATTCTGTCTTCAGTAGCAACTGTGTTATCAGCTTCAAAAACAAAAATAACACAACAACAAAACATAAAAACCCAAACAAACAAATGAAACAGAACAAAAACAAAACAAATAGAAAAACCAACCCCCCCCAACAAACCCAAGAAACCAAAAAAACCCCATCAAAAAAACCGAAAACAAAAACCAAACCAACCAACCAAAACAAAAAACAAAAAAAAAAAAAAAAAAAAAAAAAAAAAGAACAAAACACAAAACAAAAACAACACCAAGACTGTAGAAGCTGTACCAGAGGTGGTACAGAGGCAGTACCACCTGTGCAAACAGTGCTGCACCTCCAGAACCTCCACCATGGGCAGCAAGACACAAATCCCAGTTATCTTTGTACAGAAAAGCAGGGAAGGTCCAGCCTTCCTTTGCTTTTAAACTCCCATTTCTTTAGGACATGAAACATGGCTTTCCTCAAATCTTTGCAGCTCACTGCTCTACAGTTACTCATCTAGATTTCCTGCTCAGTGATAAAAACAATGAAACAAACCTTGGTGTTTTGCTGAGTAGATCTGAGGCACCCATTGTACGTTTTGATAGTTAAACATATTTTTACAGTTTTGAAGGGTGATCAAAACATTTTCACACTGCCAATCCCAAGTACTCAGAACTATGAGTCAGGAAAAGAGGGGGAAAGAGGGGGAAAGAGGGGGAAAGAGGGGGAAAGAGG